>NC_056732.1:1893180416-1893464215 GCF_019279795.1 Protopterus annectens | reverse complement strand
GGGTGTCTATATTCATCAAGGACACCCACAACTCAAGGTTGGTGGAAATGCACGACGCATCAGAGACCATCCAGGTGCAATTAACCATAGGCAAGACTGCTCTGCAATTTGTAGCATGTTACAGGCCACCCTCTCAATCTCAGGAACCTCACATAGCTTTCCTGAAAACACTGGAGGGGATAAATGTATCTCCAAACACCATCATACTAGGTGATTTCAACTACCCGAATATAGACTGGGATCATTATTCAAGCCCCAACACTCTAACCCAAAGGTTCCTAGAGTTCATAAACTCAAATGCCATGGAACAGCTAGTCACCATCCCCACAAGAGGAGATAACATACTAGATCTCATCATCACGAACATGGGGTCAAAATGTTCAAAACCTGAAGTATACTCCTCACTGGTGAGATCAGACCATAAACTAATCTCACTGGAAGTCCACATCCCGCCCCCACCTGAGAGAAAAAAGACCATAGTGAAGAACTTCTCAAAAGCCGACTTCACACTTCTAAAAACTAGTGTGGTCTCTTTTAAGGCCCCCGAGTCAAACAAAACCACTACTCAAGCCGCTGAATCACTTACAAATGCCTTCTACCAGCACCTACAGGACTGCATGGATCAGGCAATCCCAAACAAAACCAAGACTCTTTGTACCAAAGGCAAGCGTCCAGTCTGGTGGACCCCAGCCATAAACAAGCTCTACAACAAAAGGAGGAAGCTACTACAAGATAGAGCAAAATCCTTAAAAGGGAAAACACCCTTGATCATTATAAGTAAAAAACTAAGATCTCTCATAAAATCATCCAAGGCAAATTTTGAGAGAAAAGTCACTAAGGACTCAATGGACAATCATAAGGCCTTCTTTAGCTATGTTAGAAACCTGGGAGGAAACTCCCAGATATGCTCAGAATTAATTCAAAATGATGTAAAAATTACTGAACCTACAGACATTGCCAACATACTGGCAGACAGGTTCAGTGCAAACTTCTCCCCCCCCTCCCCCCCAAAAGGTGAGATATCTATACCTGAGAATTATAGCCCCCCAAACATCTCTAACGCCCAGGTGGGAACTGCTCTCTCCAAGGCAAAAAACACAGCATCCATGGGACCAGATGGTGTCCCCGGATGTGTGCTCCACGAACTCAATGAGGAATTAAACCCACAGTTAGGGCAGCTGTTTAATCTTAGCCTCACCTCAGGATACGTGCCTAAGGAGTGGCGTACAGCAACTGTGGTCCCACTTCACAAAGGCGGTGCCTCCACCGACCCGGAAAATTACCGTCCCATCAGCCTGACAAGCTTGATCTGCAAAACTATGGAGAGGATCATAATGGAACTCATAAATAAAGACATAGGAGACTTGCAGACTTTGGATCCGACCCAGTTCGGCTTTGTCAAAGGCAGATCATGCCTTTTAAACTTGGTTGACTTTTTCGAAACAGTCACCAAGGCCATTGATGAGGGAAAGGCAGTCCACACAGCCTACCTCGACCTGGCAAAGGCTTTTGACACAATACCCCACTCAGGTATCGTCGAAAAACTCATCAGCTTAAATGTAAGCCCATACGTTACAAGATGGGTGTAAGCCCATACGTTACAAGATGGGTTGCAAACTGGCTAAGTGACAGAACCCATAGGGTCAGAGTTGCTGGCGCCATGTCAGACTCAAAGCCTGTCACAAGTGGTGTCCCACAGGGATCAGTCCTGGGCCCTCTCCTGTTCGGCATCTACTTTTCAGAAGTACAAGCAAATACAGGAGGATTAAGGCTGACAAAATTTGCAGATGACTGCAAGCTGGGCGCCATAGTTGAGAACACATCTGACACAGATATCCTTCAGAAGGGTCTTATAGAAACGGATAACTGGTGTCAGAGCCATGGCCTAAAGTTAAATGCCAAAAAATGCATAGTCATACCCTTCGGTAAAAACAAGGTTACCCCTACCTACCACATAGGCAGCAACCCACTAAGCACAGAAGAAGTTATCAGGGATCTGGGGACCCAGGTTGATAGTAACCTTTCATTTGACACTCACGTTGCCAAAGTAGTTAGGAAAACCTTCTACATTGCCCACCTGATGATGAAGGGTTTCACATCTAGATCAAGGGAAGTCATCGTCCCCCTGTACTCATCACTCATCAGACCAATGATTGAGTACAATGCCCCATTCGGAATGTATCTGACAAGACACCTGCAGCAACTGGAAAGGCCCCAAAAGTTCCTCACCAAAAGGATAAAGGGTCTCAAAAATATGCCCTATGCTGCCCGACTGAAGGAACTTCAGCTCTATTCAGTCGCTTACCGTCTGCTCAGAGGTGACCTGTGCCTGACATACAAGGCCATGTCCAACCCAGAATTGATGAACATGCTTCACCTCAAAAAATCTAGATCCCTCAGAACTACAAGGGCGGGTGACTTAAACCTTGACACGGCTATTAATAGGACGTGCTGGAGGGACAGATTCATTACCCAGAGACTCCCTATGCTGTGGAACAAAATCCTGGTACATGTGAGGCAGAGCACCTCGCTGGCTTTGTTCAAGAGAAATCTTGATCAATGGATGGGAGATCGCAGATATACCCCAGGGATCATTTCAGTATCACTGCTTGACAGAGGCACAGCAAAATAATGGGCATAGTATCCTCCAAACTAAAGGGGTGGCGAAAGCCATAAAACTCTGGGCTAGGCTTATAAATGTCCTTGGACAGATAGCCTAGTATGAACCTATGAACCTATGAACCTATATGAACTGTTCTGCAATAAAGACTTGAAAATATACCAATAACTGCATGAAGTCACCCTTAATAAAGCTGCGTTGTGCAATATGTGTGTACTTTGGGCTGTTGTTCATGAAATTGAGTATTATATCTGCTCTGAACTACAAACATAAAGACATAAAGAATACCACAGAGTGACTCAAGATTAGCTAAGAAAGAGTGTTCTGCTAAACCGTAGATTTAGAGCTGTACTGCAAGATATATGCATTATGATATTTGTTCTGCACTAAGATCTGAAGCAATACCAGGAACACCCAAAGTATATTTTGTATATCAGGATTGTCTTGTGTTCACCACTGAATTTCAGCTATATGCATTCCTGCTCTGAGGTATGGTGCTACAGGCAAGTATGAAACTGTAATAGCTGTAGACTGTAAATATACCATCTGCAACTGTATACGGTTCAGGTAGCCAACCCAGCGCTCCAATATAGTTTGTACACATCACAGATATTTCTACCCAGTAGGGCTTTATTGTATACACCTGCATTCTGTGTATTAATGTACAGTTTATCTAGTATCTCTGTCATGCATGAATCTCATGCATGCGTGTTCGAGTGTCACTGCAGTCTTGTATAACACTCTACTTTTATTACCAGGTCATATTTTGTTACCAGGTGAGCTCTAAGCAGATATCAGTCAATATGCAGCAGTGGCTCAGTAGCTCAGTCTGACAAATGCTGTGTCTGATGTACATTTTGTCACACACAGACCAGGGCTTGAATCCAGTGACAGGTACTAGAAAATATTATTGAATCAGTTATGCATTGTTAACAGATGTTCTCCACACAGGAATTACAGGTAAATGGGTGCAGTAGCCTGTATTATGGGTTAATAATTTGTGTGTTCAGATGTAACAGAGTCTTAACAGCATTGCTCATGAATGTGATAGGACTTTAGAAAATAAAGGCAACAACTACAATACTAATAAAAGTTAATACAATAAATAAAATGTGTAATTTTGGTATGGCAGCAGGCCTGGTGTGTCTGTGAATGTCTGCTGATAGTCTAACCCCATGCCTGCCAAGTATGGCATGATAGTCGTAAACTCTCTGTACTGTGCATGATACATGTCTCTTAAGTGTCACTCTGTCATGAACTGTGATCACTGTTGACTAATCCCTCTGTCACAGATCTATCATCTACATGATTATGTTAGACAGAGGCACAGTATACTAACCCCGAAAAAGGGCATAGCAAAATTCATTTAAAATGGGTGGCGAAAG
Organism: Protopterus annectens; assembly: GCF_019279795.1. Classification (NCBI taxonomy): domain Eukaryota; kingdom Metazoa; phylum Chordata; order Ceratodontiformes; family Protopteridae; genus Protopterus; species Protopterus annectens. The sequence goes on along the minus strand of NC_056732.1, from coordinate 1,893,460,210 downwards.
CCAAACACACTCTGGCTAGGCTTATAAATGCCCTAGGGCAGATAGCCTAGTATGAACCTATGAACCTATGTCAATAGCACAGTCACTCTACATCAGTCCACAGTACACCTTGGTAATAATATCTGTCCCCCTGACAATGATTTATTTGTTTATTTATAGTTTGTTTGCCAGGATGGTCTATTGGGCTGAGAGGAGCCCATTTTCAATAGAGTCCTGAGGAGAAAAGCTCCATAAAGACAAGGTACACAGTAAACACATTATTAGTAAACAGTAATACAGAAGTACAGGTAAAAAAACATGGCATTTGAAGGTACAATTTAGTAAAATGTGCACATGTAATAGTCCTCTGTAGTTGTGTACCTGTAGGAGTTACAGCTTGGGCCATACTGTCCCACAAGGATAGCTTGAGAGGTGGGTACATGCTATAGAGCACTGTTATACATAAAGGAAGGGCAGGCCTGTACAGTATATGAGTACTACTGCAAACTATATAGCCTGTACTGGTATTAATGAATTCTATTTCTCACTCCCCTGCCCCTTATTTGCATAATTTATTATTGTTCTATATTGGTTATGGTTTACTATTAACATATGTTGTTCTCAAAATGTTATATTGGGCCTTGTGTTTTATTATTGTTATATATTACAATGATTGCATACTAACATATCTTGTTGAATTACCTATGTTGCTGACCTTATGCCGTAACCTTTACTGACATGCTGTTACTATACTGATTGTTATCACACTTATTGTGTTCCATATGCTATGCAATGTTATGTTACTGGGTTATTTGCAATGTTCTGACATGCTTTTATAACTAACTACATGTTATGTTCATGACTAACCTATACACTTTGAAATACCTCAACACCATTACTCGACTGAGAAGGCCAGTTCCTGGCAATCTGCCAATCCTACCTCAGCCAGCTGTGGCACTGGGTCCCAGCATATCTGGGACCCAACCTGGTGGTACCACCTCTGATGGCCCTGCACCACCTACATGTGGGAACCCTTGGGAACAGAGGTGGAGTGGGGGTTGTCACCCAAGATCAACTACTGATGATGGTGTGCAGGATAGTCCATTGTGGCTATGAGAATCACCTGCACTGGACTGAGGGCAGACTCACCAACCTGGAGAGGCCTGCTGGCCCCAGTGCCCGGTCTCTAGCACAGTCACCTTCAGGTCAGTGAAGGAGCAGTGCCGACTGCCCATGGGTGGGGAGCTCAGTCACACTGCTGCCATCTGAGGGCACATTATTCCACAGCACCCTCCCTGTCCAAGGTGTTTATCCCCTCATACGTCACACACCATCCTTGCATGCTGTCTTGTCTGTCTGCAAATGCAACCTCTCCTACCCAACCTACCTCCCCATACGTACCTATATCCCTTCCACAATATTCCACTCTCTCCTTAAAAAAGAAAAAGGGCAGCTGTCCTACAAAAAATATATGGCTCCATACATAGCTCTCCATTTCACACACATGTCCAGTGGACACAACTAATTTGGTTCAATTGGCTTGACAGCACATTTCTGTTGTCCTCACCCTTCTCTCTGGGATTTGAGGGTCCAAATTCATGTACAAAATCTGTAAAAATGCACAGCTGTTGCTGTACAAGAAATGAAGAGCTATGGTCCTTTCCTACCTGCCTTTCAGTTTGTTTTCCCCCTTCTTGCCCCATTTCACCACTTTCTATCACCCCCTTTTTTCTTTTCTTTTTTAATCTTAGCGTGGGTTTAAGTGGAGCTACATGATACAGCTCACTGTGATGGGCCACGCAAACCCACTTAAAGCAGCTTAAATGTGCTTCTTTAATCACCTTATGTGTTTCTGACAGTGTCCGGCACATCTACAAAATAAGCAACCCCGTCACGTCTCAGACCTAGGCCCTTGTCAACTGCAGCATAGTGCATAAGCCCACTAGGCCATTCAGCTCTGAAGTAAAATAAGTGTTTACACAAACATATCCTGATTGCCACTGACACACTACAAGTACATATAATGGAAAAATTGGCAGTGTACTTGGGACTGTGATACAGACACTAAACCAGTACACAGCCAAATAAATAATGGATGTACATGAGGCCTGGGATAGCAAGTATAGTTGTTGCAGAATGTCCACAGTTGTGCCACCTAGTTTTGGCATGGTTTTCACAAAACCTTTTCTGTGTGCTAAAATACTGGCAAGTCATTACAGATTGAGGTTAGAAAATCATGACAGACATTTCAGTGTTACACATCATACCCATCCGAAAACACATGCTAATTTAAATCCTGTGTAACAGACTGTATGCATGCACATATATCCTGAAAATACAACTGCTGCAGCCCTGACTCAATAACTCAGTCTGTTAAACACCTTGTATGCAGTACATTTTGCCACCCACAGTCCTGGGTTTGAATCCAGTGTGTTGCACTTCAATTACATTCTTGTGAACACAGTAAATAATGACCAAGTTATGCAATTTTAACAAAAACAGGTTGCTGCTACTGAATTAACTGCTACCCATGTTAGCACATCAAAGGCCTGTACGTAGAGACACGATGTACATATTTGTATAGGCTACCTATATGTAGCCTACTACTCTCTAACTGGCACTGTTACATATGTACCTTAAGCACATGCTTTAACTGGACTGTTATGGGTATCCACACCTTGGCTCTGACAACAGAGCTGATACTGCTCCCTCAGTGACAGATACAGCTTGCTGTCCTCCAATGTGTTCACACTCCCCGATATGAGTCCTGGGCAAAAAACAGCAGCTGCAGCCTGCAACACACGCAGCAGTATGTTAAGCTACCTCCTACAGACCTACCATACCTCACAACCCCCAGGAAAAAGGGATCCACGCAACACCCATATATAAAGGGGTGGGGGGGCAAAGGACAAGTGACAGGGACATGTGTCATAGTCTGCCCCTACAAACATACATATTTGATAGACCAGCAGCTACTGCAGCAGCATGCATATTCAGATGGCTATGAAGTCTGACACTTGCATGTTTCTTCCCCCTTACTGACCTCAACCCACATTGTTTAACCCTGAACTGCCAGATAATCAGAAAGTCATTTGGCAATGGCCAAACATACAATGCAAACCATAGACATAGCACATACATTTCAACAGTGAACAGTATTTGTACCTACCCCCTGTGATTCTGTAGTCTCCACACCACAGTAATGTCTATTTCAAAGACTAGGAATGGGGCCAAGGCCTACATGAAGGCCTTAAATATTGCACTGTTGTACCATGCCATTGGCTAATAATAGTGCAATTCAGCTGTTTTGGATGCAATTAGCAAGTCTGAGCCACAGATTGGTGAAGAGACATTTACCTGTTAATGAGCATTACCAATGAAAGGCAAGCAACTGCCTATGGGGAACAGATCTGTAACTTCCTTTATAAAGACAGACTTTGATTTAGGAAGCATTTTTTTGAGGATTTGTTCACAAAAGGATTGCAGCACTTTACCAGGTATGTAATAGAAGTCCTCATATCATGGGACATGGATGGGAGGATGCAGCCATGGGGAATAGGGATTACAACAGTAGGCCTGTAGTGCAACTCTGGAAAGGACATATTGGTGATACTTTGCTGCCCATCAGCTACAGACATGCCTCTCACCTCTGCCTGTTGTGACTTAAATCACCGTAGTGGCCCTCTTACTCCCTCCTACATTGGTCGGCTCACTCCTACAATGGTCAGCTCCTGTATGAATGCTACTGGATTATGTGCTATACATATTGTCAGTATGTATGCGTGGACACAGCTGTCATATCACATGATGTCCAAACACACAAAGCACTGCTAGGTGTACAAATGAAGTATTTGACCAAAAAGCAAAGGTAAATATTCCACAAAAAATGGCCAATACTTCAGCCATAGGCAAATAAATTGCGATATCAGTCCATCCAGTTTAAAATGAGGTAAAACAAACTTTAATCTTCCATAGAGCTCAGGTAAACAAGGTTAGCGCTTTCATGGTTGTATCACACCACTTCATCAGACCATAAAAATGTTTAGTTGTGGTCCCATATAAATATACTCAACAATTAAGTGCAATGAATCTGTAAATTAACAATTATTCTATTTAAAATTAAAGTCATACCAAACCTATTTCAGTTCCAAATACAACATTAAATTACATGGTTAAAATCTATCTTTGGACCAATAAAATAACATTGTGAATAGTATAAACATCACTTTTGGTGTGATACAACCATGAAAGCGCTAACCTTGTTTACCTGACCTCTATGGAAGATTAAAGTTTGTTTTACTTCATTTTAAACTGGATGGACTGCTATCGAGATTTATTTGCCTATGGTTGAAGTATTGGCCTTTTTTTGTGGAATACCACATGATGTCCTGTCATTCAGTTCCTCGCAGTCTGTGAATGTCACACACGTATAATCCAGACATTGTAAAGGTGTCCCTGGCTGTCCCTGATGTACTCTGGCTGGGTCACTGTTTTAGTTCAGACATTGTAAAGGTGTCCCTGACTGTCCCTGATGTACTCTGACTGGGTCAATGTTTTAGTTCAGACATTGTAAAGGTGTCCATGGCTGTCCCTGATGTATTCTGGCTGGGTCAATGTTTTAGTTCAGACATTGTAAAGGTGTCCATGGCTGTCCCTGATGTACTCTGGCTGGGTCACTGTTTTAGTTCAGACATTGTAAAGGTGTCCCTGACTGTCCCTGATGTACTCTGGCTGGGTCACTGTTTTAGTTCAGACATTGTAAAGGTGTCCCTGACTGTCCCTGATGTACTCTGGCTGGGTCAATGTTTTAGTTCAGACATTGTAAAGGTGTCCCTGACAGTCCTTGATGTACTCTGGCTGGGTCACTGTTTTAGTTCAGACATTGTAAAGGTGTCCCTGACTGTCCCTGATGTACTCTGGCTGGGTCAATGTTTTAGTTAAGACATTGTAAAGGTGTCCATGGCTGTCCCTGATGTACTCTGGCTGGGTCACTGTTTTAGTTCAGACATTGTAAAGGTGTCCATGGCTGTCCCTAATGTACTCTGGCTGGGTCACTGTTTTGTCAGCATTCTTATCTCGTTGCTTGAGAGCTATGGCTGGCATACCTGGCAAACCCCCACAGCAGGAATGCAGGTCACAGCCATTATTTATGGGGGGGGGGGCAGAGTGTACATATTGGTCATAAAATGTAAGAGTATGACTATGGTAACACATATTACTGTAACATAACTGCTTTCTGAGGGTTCTGGCATGTGACAGCCAGATTCTCTATATTTGTATTTATTTATTTTATTTTACATTTGTTAACTGGGATAGTCTGACTGGACACAGGTCCATTTTCAGCAGAGCCCCAGGGAGAAAAGCTCCACAGTAAGTAAAATTTTACACAATATGTTAAAATACAGTATATAGAGAATTTTCAAACAATATGTTAAAATGCTATATACAGCAGAAGACATAACAAGACCTACATATACAGGAAAAAATAGTTACACATAGTTAATAACAGAATAAGTATACAAATTCAATCAGCATTAGGAGAAGACCTACCTTCTAAGAACATCATCAATTATTGTCCAACAGTTTGCCAGGCATAAACATGTTTGTGGCAAAATGCCCACATATATCAGGCACACGTACACATTCCACAAACATCTGTGTACTGGAGAAGTAGGATGCCTACAGGGAAGATAACCTACAGCAGGTTTGCATTGCTGTCTGTCATTGTGGCACACGGATGTTGCTGGACTGTCCCCATATACTTGTAATAACACACACCTATTTTTCTGACAGTGGCTGTATGACATGGTACTGGGACATTTCCCATAGATGACACACAACAGTAGATGGCATTGACGGATGTGGAGACATACAGTACACTCTGCCATGGCACATAGGGACATAACTGGTATTGTTACTACATTGCTGATAGCCACATACATAGTGTGTTGATAGACGATGGTATATGACATGGGAGGTAGCAGTGGATGGTGCAGGGCAGTTTGGATGTGCAGGGTCTGTACATAGTGGATAGCAACATATTTGGTCCTGTGATGTGTTCCCCCTCTTCTTGTTTTTCAGAAAGGATGTATCAACGGAGGCACCCATCGTTTTTATCTGCTGAAAATAATGTTATCCTGGACGGCCTCAGACTACATCACAACATTCTGCTGTCCAGGAGTCTCCAGCATTGTGAATAACATGCAGCACTGTGGGATCACATTGTTGCAGCAGTGAACCAAGTAGGGCTACAGGACAGAAGCTATGAGCAGGTCCAACACTGGGCAACAGATATGGTAATTGCTGCATGGCAAAGGGCCACCGCCTGGGATCAACCACCAGCTGCCAAGCATCTATTATCCCATACATTGTGGAGGTGGGTACCACAGCATCCACAGCAGAGGAGAGTCCATGTAAGCGTCATGTGCTCAACACTGTAATACAGTATCAGTCGTTGTGGCAGCCTCTGCATACCAGTACATGGGTGTCAGTTCTATCTGCATTGGAGGGGGTTGTTTTTAACGCAGAGTTGTGCACACATACTCAGAATTCCAGCAGTGTAGGCAGTATATTACCTAAAGTATATGATGATATTCACACATACCCTGTAACAATGCCACATTTGGTATTGCTGACAATACCTCTCCCCTCACATTTCCAGAGGTACATCAGGTGTGGCCGCAATCTAAGGTACTGTACCCGGTGAGTGTGATACTGTTTTTTTATGAATTTATATATATATATATATATATATATATATATATATATATATATATATATATATACCCTAAGAATGTTAAGGGCTGCCATTTTGCTGTAGATGCAACTGAAATGCTTAGCCAGAGTACAATACATATATGTTCAATTTTGGAGGGATTAATTGAAGTGCAATGAATCAGTAATCACAGTAGTGTATTTGCAGGAGCAGTAACATATTTCCATTTAGTTTTGTGAAGGTCTATGCAGGCTGCTATACAGGGTGCAATAATATGCTCAAAACGGGTGCACAGGGGTGCTCAAAGGAGGACTGCTGTCCATCCACTTCCTGTCACAGGTGCCACATCATGGGTCACTCAACACATGTTTTAGTCTATCATGGAGGAACAGGCATGCTCTGACTGCAACACCAGATGGATGCTCAGAATCATGGATGCATCACTGTCTGATATCAGTGACTCTCTCCAAAACATTGGCAATGCAATGCATGGTTTCAATAATGTAGTAGACAGATGGTGGGGTCACCCCTTGACCACCAGATTATCTGTGCTGGAGCATGAGGTGGAAATAGGGTGCTGGACACACAGACATAGGTCAGCAACAACATCCAGTAAGAGTCCACATGGCTGTGCACACTAATACTCCTGTAGTGGCATTATGTCCAGCACTACAGAAGGTTGGGTGCTGTCCACACCCCAACATGGCAATCCATGGGCACAAGGTGCTTGGTGGACTCAGTCCCAGCAGACACCAGTCACCATCAGCGATTAGTACCGCATCAGACCCCAGGCATGTTGGTGCCAGTGCCACTCCTAGCAGATCCAGTTCCCGTGTTCATGGTCAGAGATGGTAAACTGTCCACTCTGCCGTATATGGTCCATAGCTGTCCAACATATCCACATGTAGGGCTAGCACCTGGCTTGACTGTGTACACGCACACACTTAAACGTCACTGTCACATGCAGTTCACCAACAGACACATGCATGACACCTTTCCATGGCCCAGCTGACAAGCACCCCTTCCCGACTCACACACGTCAACTGTTTGGCACAGCCTAGGCCTCTGGCACACCCACAACACACCCTACCCTGTGCATGTAATGATACCTGTGCCATAACCCTGCCATCCATATCACCAATGCAGGGACATATAAATATGTGTCTGATGCACAAGATGACTATATTACATTACATGATATTTTGTAGAGTGGTAGTGTTATACTATGACAGGTGTTGTATGCTGGCATGTGTCATGAGTACACATCAAAATATTTGTATCTTTGCTGCATGATGTTAGATTGGCAGTAGTGTTGCAGACTGACTCTCAGAACTGTGTATGTTCCTGTTCCAGGGTGCAGTGGAGACTTGGTGGCAATACAGCAGCACAGGATGGCTTGGCAGCACAGCAGACATATGACATCAGCATGGTATGGCTTTATATATAGATGGTTACCTAGGTGCGATGTGTAGAACAGTGTGTCAGGGACAATGGGGCAGACAGCATAATCTTGCATGCTTACCCCATGACAAGGCATGCTATGCTTGATACGTGTCACCTGGGTGGTCTGTACCTACAAATGTAGGTGGTGGCTGATAGCATTTATGTCTAGGTAGATGTGGGCTATTTAGGGACAGAAGTGACTCACAGGGCTTTAAAGTGTATAACCATTACACACAGATAGGCACACTGCTGCAAGGAGATATACTTACACACACACACACACACACACACACACACACACACACACACACACACACACACACACACACACACACACACACACACACACACTCACAGAGTTGTCCTTATTTTGATTAGAACCCCTACCTATTTAATAACATACACTACAGTACTAAGTGCTAATTGCATGTGCCATGGAGCTTATCTATTATGAGAGTGACAGCCAGTGTTGTTAAGGTGACATCAGCAGGCCTTGTAAAGGAGGCCATGGGGGGGGGGTGTTGACAGGTAGGCACAGGGCCTTAAAATGTATAACCATTGCACACAGATAGGCACACTGCTGCAAGGGGACTTACTTACTTACACAAAATTGCCCTTTTTGACATTAGAACCGCTACTGGTCTAGTAACACACACTAGAACACTAAGTGCTTATCTCATGTGCCACAGAGCTTAGCTGCTTTCATTGTGTCTGCTAGTGCTGTTAAGGTGGATGACATCAGCAGCTGTTGACAGGTAGACCAATGTTGTGGAGGACGCTAGTCACAGGGCCATAAAATAATTGACCATTGCACAGACATAGGCGTGATGGGCATGTCCAGCTTACAGTACTAGTTGCCTGTGCCATGGGTTACATCTGGTATACATGTGGCTGCAGCCACAGTACTTGTGGGCTACGCAAATTGGCCTTGTGTTACACAGCCTGTGTGGCCTGCAGAATGAACCTGTTTTATGCTGTTACTGCAGTTAGTTTTGTAGCAGTGTGGTACCTGTTAATACCCCTGCTGTATGTGTACAGGTACCAGTATCGTCATTTCTAGCCGGTTACAGTTTGCAAGGTGGACAATTGGCTAGTGACAATATGGCCTATTCATGTCCTGCATTGCAGCCATTGCACATTACACCACCTGCTTACCATTGTCTGTCTACAGTGTGGGATTCCACAGGCATGGGGTTCTGTGGTTGGGTAGATTATGTTAGTATGCAGCTGTGGTCTTTTACCATCAGTCGACAGTTGTGTGTGTAGGTGCAGTTAACCCCAGCATTCTGATGTGGACATTTGTACATCCCCACACACATATACATGTGTGTGTATGTATATATGTATGTATGTACGTGTGCATATATATATATATATATATATATATATATATATATATCCACGGTGGTGGTGCTGTGGTAGCGTTATCGCCTCACAGCCAGATGCTGTCCGGTTCGATTCTCAGCTAGAGCATCTTCTGTGTGGAGATATGCGTGAATGGGTGTACCTTCGTTGAAGGTTGTGCGTCAGGGCTGGTAACTCAGCATGTAAAAATAAACTACCAATCATTAGCGGACCGGAGTTCCGCTGTGGCGACCCCTAACCGGGAAAAGCCGAAAAACACAACAACAACATATATACACACATATATATATATATATATATATATATATATATAACCACTACTAAAGCCCGAACACCCAAACTACTGATGCCCAAAATCCTGAGACCAAATACCCAAAACACTAAAATACCAAAACACCAAAACCATGAAATTCTAACTTCCGAACACTACACTTAACATACAGCACACACATAGACATGCGCACATCTTCCCCCAGAACACAAACACACAAACCTAAACTACAGACAAGTAAGGGGGCAAGCCCCCCTGCACCCCCCTACTTAAATATTCTGACTCCAAGGTTGCACTACACAGACAAACACATGAAAACACCACCACACACCTACATTCCCCTCGCACACACACATCACAGTCACAACACATACTTACACACTAAACCCCTAACTAACCAAGTTAAACATAGATACTTACCTGACCTTCCAGCATACCGCAACACCAGAAGCTCGAATGTCAAAATCCCAATGATCGGGATTTTAAAATTCGTGCTTCTGGTCTTTCGGTAATTAGTGGTTTCAGCTATAGTCTCAAAAGTTTGAAATTCGATATTTCAAACTTTTGAGATTATGTAGTGAATGCATACATACATACACACACACACACACACACACACACACACACACACACACACACACACACACACACACACACACACACACACACACACACACATATACCATAGGGATGTCAACTTAGATGTAGCGTACGTGTTATGAAACTGTGTTATATAGATATATGTGGAGGGTGTACATTACTCTACACCTTTATGTAGCTCTCTCTCTCTCTCTAGATATATATATATATATATATATATATATATATATATATATATATATATCATCATCATCAGCCCCCTTTTTCCCATTTTTCTATATGGGGTCAGGGTATCGTGTTAACTGTCGCCAACTCTCTTGATTCAGTGTCACACTCCTGCCTTCTTCAACACTCATGCCTGACTGTCACAGATCTTCTTTCACACAATCCATCCACCTCTTTGCTGGACGTCCACGCTTCCTCTTACCTTCTTCCTGTCTGTCCCAAATCTTCCTCACCAGATTATCTTCTGCTTTTCCACATGTGCACAAACCACCGTAGTCTGTTCTCTTTGATCTTTTCTGCAATTGGAGCTACTTTGGCTTCTGCTCTTATGTCCTCATTTCTTTATCTGTCCCACAGTGTGCATCCTACCACCTTTCTCGGGCACTTCATTTCCATCACCTCTAGCTTCTTCAACTGTTCTGCCTTTACTGTCCAGGTTTCTGTACCATACAGTAGTATCGGTCACACCACTGTCTTGTACACCTTACTTTTCAGCTTTGTTGGCATTCTTCTGTCATAGACTACACCGGATACTCTATGCCAGTTGGCTGCAGGCCCTCTGATTCTAGCTTTGACCTCTTCAATTCAGACTACCCTTCTCCTCAACTACCCCTCCCAGATACTTGAAGCTGTTTACCTGTTCTACTATCTTCCCTTCTATCTCTATTCTCAGCTTCTTCTGAGTTCCCCAATTTGCTGCCATTACCACCGTCTTATCTGTGCTTAGTTTCATCCCATGTACCTTCAGATTTCCATTCCATTCTCCTATCCTTTGAAGTTCAAGCTCAGAGTCTGCCTGTACTGCCAGATTGTCTGCATACAGCAGCTTTGTTGATCCATCCCCTCAAGTCTGTTTGCAAATGTAGTCCATCACCAGTATGAACAGCAGTGGGCTCAGAGATGAACCCTGATGTACACCCACACTCACTGAGAACCCCTCTGTGAGGCTGAACACCATCAGTGCTTGAGTCATTGGATCCTTGTACATAGCCTGCACTAGTTCTACCAATGTTTCTGGGACTAACCACCACAGTACTGCCCAGATCAGCTTTTTTGGGACCTTGTCATATGCTTTCTCTAAATCTAGGAATGCCCAGTTGAACTCTCTCCTCATCTCTAGCTTCTTTACAAGTATCTGTCTCAATGCAAATATTGGGTCAGTTGTGCTGCATCCTGATCTGAATCCAAACTGTTCATCTCCCATCTTACATTCTAATACTCTGTGCATCCGATTATCTGTCACCCTCTCCAGAACTTTCATGCAGTGTGGTAGGAGTTTGATGCCTCTGTACTGCCCACAGTTGTGGGTGTCCCCTTTGTTCTTGTACACTGGCATGAGTATGCTTATTCTCCAGTCTTCTGGAATATGCATTTCTCTCCACACTGCTGTTAGTACCCCCAGGAGCCATTTCTCCCCCATCTCACCCAGCATCTTTATCACATCTGCTGTGACCTCATCTGAGCCTGCTGCTTTCCCTGACTTCATCTTCCTTAGCGTTGTTCTTACTTCTTCTAGGGTAGGCTCCTCTTCTTCACTCATAGTAGGCTGTTTTTGGGGCAGTACAGCTTCTGTGGGGTTTTCTTCATTCAGAAGTTGCTGGAAATATTCCTTCCATCTGCCTTTGGTGTCCTCTGGACTGGTGAGCAGGTCATTGCTAGCATCCCTTATAATGGATGTCTGACTATCTTCTTTATCATTCTGTCACAGCCTTGCAACCTGATATAGTGTCTTTGTGGCCCTTACTGAGTGACTTTCCAGAAGTTGGTACAGTGCCTTTGATGCCCTATTCTTTGCTATCACAACTTCTTTCTTAGATTCTTTGTTAGCCAACCTGTAGTCCTTCCTAGCCTGGTCAGTCTTTTCTGTCTCCCACTTCTTCCTGCACTCCTTTCTTTTGATTACTTCCTGCACTTCTGCATTCCACCACCACCTTTCCATATTTACCTTATTTCCATACCTGGCCCGGCCACATATCTTTTCTGTAGCCCTAACACATGCTGTTTTTAGGCGCTGCCATACTTCTTCAACTCCACCTATTTCCTCCTCTTCTTATATATATATATACTACCTGTATATGTATGTTACCTCTAATTAGCAGAGTATAGTGTAAGTATTAAGAGTAATAAGTATAGATAAGGATGAATTATCTGATTGGAATTGGAGGGATGAACTTGATCAATTAATATTAACAAAGGATGGAAAAGTTTTTATGATTTTTTTAATGTAGGTTAATTAATTATTTTGTGCCATTGGTCCCTAGTAAATATGGATATAAATACCCTTAGTAGAATGTTTCTTTTGAGAAATTGCATAGAAGAATGCAAAATGTATGGGAAAGATTGAAGAAAAGGCCAGGAGTGAACAACTAAATACCTTTAGGGTAGAAAGGAATAAATTAAGGAGGCAGATGAGGTTTACAAGAAATAACTATGAAAAAAGGTTGACAAGTGTTTTTATGTTTCATAAAAGGTCGTTTATGGGCATCTGAATCAATAAGAAAAGAATGTACATTCAGGTTTGGTTATTAGTGAGGGGTGTGTCTTGGTAACTGATAAAAGTTCACTAGCTATTTTTTAAATTATTTTGTATGTCCTAAAAATAACTGTGCTACAGTTTTAAGATCATCTCTTTATTTAAAGAAAGTAAAATGAGTGGGTATATAACTAGGTGGAGTGGTAATTAGTGAGTATGTAACTAAGTGGACTGGTAATTAGTGGGTATGTAACTTGGTGACATGGTAATTAGTGGGCAGGTAACTAGGTTGATTGGTAATTCATGGGTATGTAACTAGATGGATTAGTGATTAGTGGGTAAATAACTAAGTGGACTGGTAATTAGAGGGTAGGTAAATAGGTAGACTGGTAATTAATGGGTATGTAGCTAAGTGGATTGGTAATTAGTATGTAACTAGGTGGATTGGTAACTATTGGGTATGTAACTAGGTGGATTAGTAATAAGTGGGTATGTAACTAGGTGGATTGGTAATTAGTGGGTATGTAACTAGGTGGGGTAGTAATTAGTGGGTGTGTAACTGAGTGGATTGGTAATTAGTGGGTGTATAACTAGGGGCATTAGTAATTAGTGGGGATGCAACTAGGTGGATTGGTAATTAGTGGGTATGTAACTAGGTGGAGTGGTAATTAGTGGGTGTGTAACTAGGTGGATTGGTAATTAGTTGACGGGAAGAAGATGTAGGGTAAAGACTGGTTATTTACTTTCATACAAGAGAGAGATAACCACAGGGATTTCTCACACCTCAGTTTTGAACTCAGCTCTATTTGAAATTGTTATGGTTAGCTTTCCAAAATATAGTAAATTATGAATGAGTTAATATGCGGATGGTGTAAGTTGGATCTGTGATTTCTGAGTTATATGACAGTTTTACCTTCAATCGTATTTGGATTTATTTAACAGGGTTAAGGAGAATTGATATGAAATTTATTGTTAATCAATCCTATGTTATGCATTTTGAGGTTGAGAACCCTAGATACCCTTACACCTTGGACAATGACACTATTTAAGAGATAGATGTTGTTAAAAATTTGGGTATAACAATTGACAACTCTGTAAGTTTTGGCCCTTGTTTGTTAGATATTGTTAGAAGGTGTTACTGTGAAATCAATAATCTCTTTACAAGTGTAGTCAACAGAGATAGGATGGTTTTACTCCCAATTTATAAAACTATGGTTAGGCCCAGTATTGAGTATTCTGGATTTATTTGTGTATATGATAAGGTAGGATGGTTTTACTCCCAGTTTATAAAACTATTGTTAGGCCTAGTATTGAGTATTCTGGATTTATTTGTGTATATGATAAGGCAGGATGGGTTTACTCCCAGTTTATAAAACTATGGTTAGTCCCAGTATTGAGTATTGTGGATTTATTTGTGTATATGATAAGGCAGGATGGTTTTATTCCCAGTTTATAAAACTATTGTTAGGCCCAGTATTGAGTATTGTGGATTTATTTGTGCATATGTTAATGTATATGATAAGAGAGTGTTGATGGAGAAGTACAGAGAAGGTCAGAAAGAGTTGCATTGTGTCTTTGTGGACTTAGAGAAAGCATATGACAGGGTGCCTAGAGAGGAGTTGTGGTATTGTATGAGGAAGTCGGGAATGTCAGAGAATTATGTAAGAGTGGTACAGGATATGTACGAGGGTAGTGTGACAGCGGTGAAGTCTGTGGTGGGAGTGACATATGAGTTTAAGGTGGAGGTGGGATTACATCAAGGATCAGCTCTGAGCCCTTCCTTATTTGCAATGGTGATGGACAGGTTGACAGACGAGATCAGACAGGAGTCCCCATGGACTATGATGCTTGCAGATGACATTGTGATCTGTAGTGAGAGTAGGGAACAGGTGGAGGAGACCCTGGAGAGGTGGAGATATGCTCTAGAGAGAAGAGGAATGAAGGTCAGCAGGACTAAGACAGAATATATGTGTGTGAATGAGAGGGAGGATAGAGGAATGGTGAGGATGCAGGGAGTAGAGGTGGCGAAGGTGGATGAGTTTAAATACTTGGGATCAACAGTTCAGAGTAATGGTGAGTGTGGAAGAGAGGTGAAGAAGAGAGTACAGGCAGGATGGAGTGGATGGAGAAGAGTGTCAGGAGTGATTTGCGACAGACAAGTACCAGTAAGAGTGAAAGGGAAGGTCTACAAGTGGGTAGTGAGACCACCTATGTTATATGGGTTGGAGACAGTGGCATTGACAAAAAGGCAGGAGTTAGAGCTTGACGTGGTGGAGATGAAGATGTTAAGATTTACACTGGGTGTGACGAGGATGGACAGGATTAGGAATAAGTATATTAGAGGGTCAGCCCAGGTTGGAAGGTTTGGAGACAAAGCCAGAGAGGCAAGATTATGTTGATTTGGACATGTGCTGAGGAGGGATGCAGAGTATATTGGGAAAAAGATGCTACGGATGAAGCTGCCAGGTAACAGGAAAAGAGGAAGGCCTAAGACAAGGTTTATAGATGTGGTGAGAGAGGACATGCAGGTGGTTGGTGTGACAGAGCAAGATGCAAAGGACAGGAAGAAATGGAAACAGTTGATCCACTGTGGCAACCCCTAATGGAAGCAGCCGAAAGAAGAAGAAGTTAGGCCCAGTATGAAGTATTGTGGATTTATTTATGTATATGACTGTGGTGGTGGTGCTGTGGTAGCGTTGTCACCTCACAGTAAGACGTTGTCCTGTTCGATTCTCAGCTAGAGTGTCTTCTGTGTGGAGACATGTGTGAATGGGTGTACCTTCATTGAAGGTTGTGTGTCAGGGCTGGCAACTTGGCACATAAAAATCTACTGCCAATCATTAGCGGACCGGAGTTCCGCTGTGGTGACCCCTAACCGGGAAAAGCTGTAAGACATAAGACAGGATGGTTTTACTCCCAATTTATAAAACTATTGTTAGGCCCAGTATTGAGTATTGTGGATTTATTTGTGTATATGACAAGGCAGGACGGTTTTACTCCCAGTTTATAAAACTATTGTTAGGCCCAGTATTGAGCATTGTGGATTTATTTGTGTATATGACAAGGCAGGACGGTTTTACTCCCAGTTTATAAAACTATTGTTAGGCCTAGTATTGAGTATTCTGGATTTATTTGTGTATATGATAAGGCAGGATGGGTTTACTCCCAGTTTATAAAACTATGGTTAGTCCCAGTATTGAGTATTGTGGATTTATTTGTGTACATGATACGGCAGGATGGTTTTACTCCCAGTTTATAAAACTATGGTTAGGCCCAGTACTGAGTATTCTGGATTTATTTGTGTATATGATAAGGCAGGACTGTTTTACTCCCAGTTTATAAAACTATTGTTAGGCCCAGTATTGAGTATTGTGGATTTATTTGTGTATATGACAAGGCAGGACTGTTTTACTCCCAGTTTATAAAACTATTGTTAGGCCCAGTATTGAGTATTGTGGATTTATTTGTGTATATGACAAGGCAGTATGTTTTTTACTCCCAGCTTATAAAACTATTGTTAGGTCCAGTACTGAGTATTGTGGATTTATTTGTGTATATGACAAGACAGGATTGTAATTACTCCCAGTTTATAAAACTATTGTTAGGTCCATTACTGAGCATTGTGGATTTATTTGTGTATTATGATAAGGCAGGGCGGTTTTACTCCCAGTTTATAAAACTATTGTTAGGCCCATTACTGAGCATTGTGGATTTATTTGTGTATATGATAAGGCAGGGCGGTTTTACTCCCAGTTTATAAAACTATTGTTAGGCCCAGTACTGAGTATTGTGGATTTATTTGTGTATATGACAAGGCAGGACTGTTTTACTCCCAGTTTATAAAACTATTGTTAGGCCCAGTATTGAGTATTGTGGATTTATTTGTGTATATGACAAGGCAGGACTGTTTTACTCCCAGTTTATAAAACTATTGTTAGGCCCAGTATTGAGTATTGTGGATTTATTTGTGTATATGACAAGGCAGTATGTTTTTTACTCCCAGCTTATAAAACTATTGTTAGGTCCAGTACTGAGTATTGTGGATTTATTTGTGTATATGACAAGGCAGGATGGTTTTTACTCCCAGTTTATAAAACTATTGTTAGGTCCATTACTGAGCATTGTGGATTTATTTGTGTATTATGATAAGGCAGGGCGGTTTTACTCCCAGTTTATAAAACTATTGTTAGGCCCATTACTGAGCATTGTGGATTTATTTGTGTATATGATAAGGCAGGGCGGTTTTACTCCCAGTTTATAAAACTATTGTTAGGCCCATTACTGAGCATTGTGGATTTATTTGTGTATATGATAAGGCAGGGCGGTTTTACTCCCAGTTTATAAAACTATTGTTAGGCCCAGTACTGAGTATTGTGGATTTATTTGTGTATATGACAAGGCAGGACTGTTTTACTCCCAGTTTATAAAACTATTGTTAGGCCCAGTATTGAGTATTGTGGATTTATTTGTGTATATGACAAGGCAGGACTGTTTTACTCCCAGTTTATAAAACTATTGTTACGCCCAGTATTGAGTATTGTGGATTTATTTGTGTATATGACAAGGCAGTATGTTTTTTTACTCCCAGCTTATAAAACTATTGTTAGGTCCAGTACTGAGTATTGTGGATTTATTTGTGTATATGACAAGGCAGGATGGTTTTTACTCCCAGTTTATAAAACTATTGTTAGGTCCATTACTGAGCATTGTGGATTTATTTTTGTATTATGATAAGGCAGGGCGGTTTTACTCCCAGTTTATAAAACTATTGTTAGGTCCAGTACTGAGCATTGTGGATTTATTTGTGCATTATGATAAGGCTCGGTTAGATAAATGTGAGAATACAAAAGCCCTTTACTAGAAGGAAAGGGGGAATGATAACCAAGAATTATCATGAAATGCATAAAACTTAAGGAACTGTCTCTGTTTACAATTAAATATTGGTTAGTTAGGGGTGATTTCATCGATATTTATAAATATGTTAAAGATAGCAGTTATGGGAATGTTGTGGGTATCCAAGGTAGAACACATTCATTGAATACTAGGAATAATAATTATTTTATAGAAGGAATGCCTAAAAACTGTTGTGCTAATTGATGTTTTTCATTGGAGGGCCAGCTAGTGGTGGACTAATATTCATAAAGGGTTATGAAATTTATATATTTTACCTTCTTTTAAGAAAAATTTGGATCTTTGGGTAGGTATGAGGGTTTTTGATCTGGGTCTTTATGGTAACATCTCTTTGAAGGCCTTTCTAGGTGCTGAGCTTGATTTCTAAAACATTGAGACATTGAAATATTACCCAAGAAGATGTTGGTCTTCATACCCGCCTTTTATCTGCTTACCACTCACCTAAAAAGAAACTGTCTTATGCCAAGGTACTCAAGAAGTCTCACTCTAAGCCTCATAGTCCTCTGAAGTGAAAGCCTGACTCTCTAACTTCTCAGGAACATAATGCAATCTCTCATGCTACACCTCTGTCACTTGTCATAAACCTTGTTCAGATAAATCATCACACAAGCTCATCTGTACTGTTATGGCACCCTAACCCAGCCAAAATGCAAGAAATGTCCTAGTTTTAGGTGACTCCATCACAAGACAAAGGGACACTGCACTCAGCTGGCTTGGAAAACATAGGGTGACAGTGAGATGCTCTCAGAAGTCAACATACAGAAGATCTGGTGCTTTCAAATCTTTAATTCAAAATACACCTGCAATATGGTCCTTGTTCACGTGGGTATGAATGAACTGAGACATACATCCCTGAACTATATGATGGGAGATATGATATAGCTTGCAGTGTACCCATTCATGGCTAGTATGAAGCTGGTCCTGAACATTATCCTTCCTTCAAAAAGAACAGTGTCTCAACAGAAACAAAAATGATTGACTTCAGCAAGTGGCTCTGCTACTGATGTCATTCTAATGGGATCCAATGTATGTCATCCTTGAGCAAAATGGCTGGCTACCCTACCTGATTTTGCCAGGGATGGCTTGCACCTTTCACCTTAGGGCTTTTCCATACTGTCCAGGATCTTCTCCAACCCCCTAGAGGCTTTTTAGGCAATGTACATCTTCTCCATCTGCCAGTCTAGATGAGCCAAACCATGGTAGTGATACTCAGTGATAGAAGCCTAAATAAGAAACTGACATCCTTAGAAGCTTTCCTGACATGAGATGCTAAAGATATCTATGTCATTACTGAAACTCAGTTTCAGTGCTATGATAACAAACCTTCCTTACCAGGGTTCTGTGCTCATCACACATTCAGATCTTCTGATGAAATTACTTTTGAAACTAATGGTAGAGTTTCCATTTACCTATGTTATTTCTTCACCTCTAAACTTATACAGCTTGATAATGACCATACATTCCTTCCCATCCTGGTAGCTTTATATAAGACCCCTTACCACTTCCCGGCCAGCTACAGTACCCCTTTTATGTCACCCACAATGGAAAAGGCATGCCTAAATAAAACAGCGTTCCTAAGTATTAAACCAAACAGTATTATATTTAGGGATTTCTGTTACCAATTTGTTAGTTACTTAATTCACTATAAATAAATATGATTGAGTCTTCCTAGACTTCATTAATGCAAACTCACTGGACCAGATTGCATACCAGCCTAGGACAGAATCAAATGTATCTGACCTGGTCACTGAAAACATAATACCGTCATGCTCTGCATATGACAGACCATCATGCAGTGGTGTCCACTATCAGAAACCAGTACAAAGCATTCACAAACCCAATCAGCTTCGAAGATTTCTCTAAACCAAATCTTCTTAACTATTATCATATCCTGATGAGTTTCAAGTGTGTCCCCCTGCAGGATCCCACAGCAAACATTACTGCATTTGTGGAAGTGTTCTATTCTAATCTCATAACAAATATAGTACCAAGTTTAACAATGACCCTCTATATTGGATCTGTAGTATAAACAAGGTTTATGACAAGAAAAAAACTCATATCCCTTAGTAATAAGCTTAAAAACCCCATACTCAATATTAAACTCAAAAAGTCAAACAAAGAGCTTAGAAACAAAATTAAATCTTCCAAAGCCCAGTATGAATTCAAACTTCCATTCACTGTTAAAGACGATCACAAGTCCTTCCTCAACAAGAATCATAAACCTTAAAAAACAACACCTAGCACTGTCCTAGGGTAATATAACTGGCTCTGTTTCCTAGTACTGTCCTGGGGTAATATAATGGTTCTGCTTCCTAACACAGGCCTGGGGAAATATACAATGGCTCTGCTTTCTAGCACTGTCTTGGGGTAACATCCTGGGGTAATATAGAATGGCTCTGCTTCCTAGCACTGTCTTGGGGTAACATCCTGGGGTAATATACAATGGCTCTGCTTTCTAGAACTGTCTTGGGGTAACATCCTGGGATAATATAGAATGGTTCTTCTTACTCCTATTACTAGACTGCCTCCATTCTTCAGCTAGCCTGTACTGTCTGGAGCTCCTTTTGGCCATTCCCCCCAAACATCACCCTTAAAGAAGTCCTAAAGGCTCTATCTGAGGTGAAACATACAAGCTCAACAGTGTGATGGGTGCTTCCTTGCAGTGAGAAATGATTTTTTACTGATTCACCCCACAATCTTTTTAGCTTCAGCCACTGATCTGGCTTTATACCTAAGACTTAGAGACCTCACTGCTGATCCTGGTAATTACTGACCCATATGTTTCAAAAACCTTATATACAAGATAATGGAGTGTGCCATTAAACAATAATTTGTACCTCTGACCCAAACAGTTTGAGTTTATGGAGGACATAACCTGTCTGCTTAACCTGACTGACTTCTTTGAAAAAGTCATTATGGCCTAGAGTGAAGGCATATTGGTTCACACAGCTTACCTTAACCTAGCCAAAGATTTTGACACTGTTCTTCCTTCGAGAATCATAGGCAAGCATATCAAAATAAATGTAAATCTTTACATTACCTGGATATTAAATTGTTTCATGAACAGAAGCCAGCAAATTAAAAGTGTAGGGGGCACAGTCTCCTCAAAAGACTCATGATCAAGAATGTCCTCAAGGGGTTAATAATAGGGCCACTTCCATCTGGTATTCACTTCTCTGATGTCAACGCTAACATCAATGGCCTCTCACATAATACGTTTGCTGATGACTGCAAACTTAGAGCCATCATTAACACTCGTTGGAGACTTCCAGATTGTACAAGAAAGACCAACATGCCATGTCACGATCACGGTTTCAAGATAAATGCCAAACAGTATAATATTGTATTGCATTCTTGGGCAAACAGGGGCACCCTTGTTCCTACCACATTAACAGCAACACCATTCAAACCAGACACAGTTATCAGAAACTTTGGCACATTTGTTAACAATGAGCTCTGCTTCCACCACCATGTAGCCACAACTGTTAGGAGATCCTTCTGTGTTTAGCCCACCTGATTAGTAAGGGTATTTTTTCCAGGTCAACGGAAGTAATTGTCTATCTCTACTCCTTTCTTATTAGGCCTGTACTTGAATACAATACTCCATTTGACAGATATCTGTTCAGACATGTCACAAAAGGAAATACTGCCAGCCCAGCTATCTGCAATTTTGTAAATAATTATACGTCATTTCTGAATATTAATATGATTTATATAGAAACGTAGCAAAAGGAGATATTGCCAGCCCACCTATCTGGAATTGTGTAAGTGGTTGCGTTTCATTTGTGAATATCAATATGATTCATATGCCTGTGTTACAAATATATTACAACTGTCAGATATATTTTTATACACTGTTGTAATTGTTTAACAGGGGAGGCTGAAACATAGAAGATTAACTTGCAAAACTTAGGAATAGCTGAGATTGAAGTACTTTATTGCTGGGCCATAAACAAGATATGTTATATTTCACTTTCAGCCAACAGGAGACAAGATGTCTACACTAGGGGACTCTCTGTTTAGCCTTGAAAGAGAGATAATTACTAGGCTTGATATGTTGAAGTGTTTTCTTGTTTTATGACTTCCAGGATCTGCAAACATCTGAGGTCTATGTGTTTTCACAGATAGATGCTAAATGCTACAGCTGCATCAGTGGGGGTTGTTTGTGAGCCTGGGAACTGAAGTCAGATGACAAAAGGTGATGTCATGCTGCAAGCATTCCTGCAGCAATATTTGATATTAATTTAAGAACTCTCTGAGAGAGACAGAGAGAGAGAAAGAGATATAGACTGTGCATTTTGTGTTTGTCTTTGAGCTGACAGCATCAGCCAGGAAACATCCACTCACCAGATCTCTCTTGTCTTGCTGTAAGTTAACTAGGATACAGTAATTTCTTTTAGATTCAGTAAGGAACATAGTAAATATTAGTTTAGATGTTTTCTGTATTAATTTGAGACTGTCCTGCAATGTTGTTTACAGGCAGCTTGGGAGGGACCCTTCAAAGTGGTAAAGAAGGTCAGTGATGCTGACTATATGGTAGAACTGCTGGGCAGGAGGCAGGGCACAGACTGTACCATGTTAACATGATGAAACCTTACCATGATAGGGAGGCCCTTGTGCTGTGTATTTGCAGTGAATGGCAGGAGAAGTCTGAGTGGGATCTGGTGACTGATCTCCTCAATGAGGCTCAGACTAACCCCTCAGTGGAAAGGGTAGCAATGTCCCAGCAGCTATCCCCTACCCAGGTTCAAGAAATCTGAGCAGTGTTACAGGAGTTTGGGGGCATGTTTACTAGGAAACCAGGGTGCACCCACCTGGTGCAGCACCATGAGGATACAGAACTCCAAAAACCTATTAACCAGGCACCTTATAGAGTGCCTGAGAGAGTCAGACTCTGAGGGAGGAGATACAGGAAGTGTTGGAACTAGGGGTAATCCTGGAGTCCAACAGTCCTTGGGCCTCCCCAGTGGTGCTCATACCAAAGAAGGATGGCAGCACCAGGTTCTGTGTGGACTACAGGAGATTTAATAGTCACACAGATTCAGATGCTTACCTCATGCCTAGGACAGATAAAGCCCTACAGTAGCTGGGTGTAGCTAAGTATCTTACCACTGCTGATCTTACCAAGAGTTACTGGCAGGTGCCCTTGACTCCCAGCGCTAGAAAGAGGTCAGCCTTTATGACGCTTTCAGGTTGTAGGAGTTCATGAAAATGCCCTTTGGGATGAAAAATGTCCCAGTGAATTTCCAGATGCTGGTAGATCGTATCCTAGCAGGTGCAGGAGATTTCATCCTTGCTTACCTGGTTGACATTGTCATCTACAGCCATTCCTGGCAAAAGCATCTCCAACATGTCAGGGAGGTGCTGGGCAGGCTACAAAGGGCAGGGTTGACCATTAAGCCCAGTAAATGTCAGGTGGGTATGGCAGAGGTCTTCTACCTGGGACATAGAGTAGGGAGTGGTAAGATCAGGCCAGAACCTGCCAAAATGGAAGCCATTCAGGCATGGCCTGCCCATTACCAAAAAGTAGGTAATGGCATTCTTAGGGACAGCAGGGTAGTGCAAAACGTTTGTCCCCAATTATAGTACCATAGCTGCTCCCCTCCCAAACCTGACTAGGAAAAATAAGCCAGATAAGGTAGTGTGGACCCCAGCATGTGAGCAGGCATTTCAAATGCTTAAAGGAGCTTTGGGAGGACCTCATGTGTTAGCCAGTCCAGATTACAGCAAATAATTTGATGTGCAGGTGGATGCTTCAAACCACGGGGTGGGAGTTGTACTCAGCCAGGTTTCCTCAGAGGGAGAAGAGCACCCATTGGTATATCTCAGCCACAGGCTCCAACCCAGGGAGAAATGCTATGCAGCTGTAGAAAAGGAATGTCTAGCCATAGTGTGGGCACTCATAAACTTCAGCCTTATCTGTATGGAAGGAAATTCACTGTAGTTACAGATTACAATCCCTTAACATGGCTACACAGAGCCAGCCAGCAAAATGCCAAGTTACTAAGGTAGACCCTAGGGCTGCAGGCATATGATATGACAGTACAACACCACTTTGGGGTTAGCAATGCCAATGCAGATGAGCTGTCAAAGGCCACTTGAAAAAATAGCTTGAGTTTTTTTTTTGGGGGGGTGTCACAACAGGAAATATTGGCAGCCCAGCTATCTGGAATTTTGTAAATAATTACAAGTCCAAATGCAGGGATGGTAGCAAGTCTATAGAAGAACCAAAACCAAAAAAGGAGACCTGCAGGAGCGCCCAAAAAAAGGACCAAACCGTGAAACTTCCAAAATAGTTTATTGTAGTACCAAAAAAACGCCAATAACGCCACAACAATCTGTACGTTTTCGACAGTAAACAGTCTTCATCAGAAAGCAGAAACATAACACACACCAGATAAAGTCTTTAAATAGTTTATCCCCAATCCTCAATTAATTAATTAAGCTAATTATCCAATAAAATTCAGGATCATAAAACAAATTAATCCTGTGTTTTGTTACCCCTTCATTTCAATTTCTGTTGTTTAAAACTTTCTAGAAAAATTTAAAATATCAAAATTATTAATGTATAATTCATAAAACCAGTAACTATGAATAAATTAATTAAAATTCCATATGTGTTTAATAATAAATATATTTGTGTATATGTATATTTTAGTAAATAAAAAGTGGGATGTTAAAACAGATAATAAATACATTATTTTGTGCCACCTAGTGGCCAAAAATCATAACTTTGCTGCCCTTAGTTTAAGTACAGAAGAAATAGAAATCATGTCATTCAAGCCTGGAAATTCAGCAGAATCAAACATAATTTGCCAATACAGCTCCCTGTATTCAAGTTTCGCTTCCCACAGGCCACCACGTAATTCCCTTGGTAAAATTTCTAAAACAAAAAAGGAAAATGTGGCCTGGGGACAACACAAAGTATGTCTAAAAAGAGCATTTTTACTGTTTTGCTTCTTTATTTCGTATAGGTGCTTATATATGCAGTTCTTTAATTTTCTTTCCATTTTGCCAACATAAAAGGATGCACATTGTTTGCATAGGGCAATATATACCACTCCCTGAGTATTACAGTTGGAGAAACTGTCAGCAAAAATCTCCTTATCTCTAGCTGTGATAAAAATTCTTGATTCATTAACAATATATGAGCACTGTGTGCAGGCTCCACATTTAAAAGTACCTGTTCTTTTTGAACAAGAACCAGACCTATTCTGCACTCCAAACTCGAACAACTGTTTGAAGTTTAAATCTCTGCGATAGGAAAACTTCAATGGTTTGTTTTTAAATACATTTAGATCCGAAATTTCTTTGAATCTATTCCATTCTGTCAAAATAACTTCCTTAATAACTGTTACATCCCCTGAATAATCCAAAATGAATGCTTCCTCCCATGTTTTAATTTCCTTGATGTGGCTATTGGTTTCCTCTGCCACATGAAAAGGCTGTCCTAAAATTGGAGCAAACCTACCTTTCCTACCCTCGTTCACCTGGGTAAACATCTCTTGTAATAACTTATCAGGATAGCCATGTTTCTGAAACATAGCTAAAACCTTGTTGCTTTCAGAAATAAAATCACCGTCATTGGAGGTCATTCTACTAACTCTTACCAACTGCCCTTTCACCAGATTTTTCTTTTGGAAGAATGGATGTCCACTCTTGAAATGTAGGTAAGAGTTTGAGAATGTCTCCTTACGGTAAATACAGGAGGAAAAACCATCTTCTTTTTTGGAAATACAAACATCTAAGTAGTTTAAAATGTCTGAATGATAGGTAAACGTAAAATCCAAGAAGTTAGTGGAACTTTTTAAATAATCTAAAAATTCTATGAATCTTTGATGTGTATCAATCCAGAAAATCACTATGTCATCCAGGAATCTTTTGTAAAGTGACCAACACCCTACAAAGGGACTATTTAATACATAAAGTTCTTCCCATCTGGATAGAATTCAATTTGCATAAGTGGGGGCACATTTGGCTCCCATGGCAACATCCTTTTTTTGCTTAAAAAAATTCACCTTGAAAAAACATATAGTTATTGTTCAATATCGTATCCATAAAAGTTAAACAGTTCCTAAAATCATCATTTGAAAAGGATTTACTGTCTCTTAAACAATCTTCCAACCACTGTAAACCAATGTCATGTGGTATGGAACCAAATAGATCCACCACATCCAAAGTAACAAAGGATAATTCGGTGGAAAATAAATGAGGTTGAATACATCTAAGAAAATCCCAAGAATCCTTTAGTACTGTTGGTCCTTCATAGGAAAGTTTTTTTAATTTTTCGTCCACAAATTTGGCTAATGGGGTGGTGGCTGAACCTTCTGAAGCCACAATAACCCAGAGTGGAGGATTCTCTGGATCCTTGTGTACCTTGGTTATGCCAAATACTGACGGTACTCTGGGGTGTAAATTGTTTAAAAAATTGTAAGTATTCTTGTCTATAGAACCCTCAAGTAATAAATCATATAATAATAACTGAATTTTGGAATGTGCCAAATTAACCTCGTGCACTGAAGCCCGTGAATATTTGGAGGTGTCATGAAGTAAGTTTTTCATTTTTGATTCATAAATTATAAAATCCATCAGTACTGTGCCTCCACCTTTGTCAGGCTGCATAATTCTGACACTCTTATTATTTCTTAACTCGTTTAAAACAGTTTTTTCCTTTTGGGTTAAATTAGAAAAAATCCTGTGGTCCTGTACAACCTTCCTAATTTCTCTTTCTAAGACTAAATCAAGGTTTTTCAATTGCGGGTGCAAGGGGGGGTTTAAAGTACTTCTCTTTCTCAATGTTCCTGTGTTTAATGGTACCATGTTAGAATCCTGGAATAACAAGTTGAAATTCATTTTTCTAAGAAATAGCTTGGTGTCCACTAGTATTTTAGGCAAGCTGGCTTTTCTGATAGGAATGAATTTGAAGCCTTTAGATAAAAGGTTAAAATGTTCCACATTGACCTCTACATTACTGTAGTTAAAAATCTTAAAATCATTATAAGTGTAAATATGATTTGTTTTAACTAGTGAACTATATAAGGGTGGTTCAGTATTGATTAAAATTTCTTCTTGTAATGGTTTCTGTATTGCGGATACTGGACAGGATTCCGGTTGCGAATCCTGTCCGATCTCCGTAAAGGGGGGGGGGGGGTCATATCAGATGAAGAGGCATCAGCTTCATCAAAAAACAGTTCATGACTGTCTGGCTCAACATCCTGTTATAAGGAAACCCGGGGCTGGTGGAAATTCTTCACTGGGCCTTCCTTGCCTGCTAAATAAAATGTTTTGGGTCTAGGGTATGCCCTTCCATTTCTGTAGTCCCTTAAATCTCTTTCCAGTTTAAAATGTTTCCTTTTCATGTTAGTCAAACACTTGGATTCCACATCCTTAAAAACATCATTGTATAACTTCCTTTCAGTCTCCACCTGATAGAGTAAGTCTTTCATAATATTGGTGTTAATACATTCTATCTTATCTAACAAAGTACTTCTAACTCTTTCATTTTCTTTGATAATAGCACCCGCTACATCAGTTTTAGGACAGCCTTTTCATGTGGCAGAGGAAACCAATAGCCACATCAAGGAAATTAAAACATGGGAGGAAGCATTCATTTTGGATTATTCGGGGGATGTAACAGTTATTAAGGAAGTTATTTTGACAGAATGGAATAGATTCAAAGAAATTTCGGATCTAAATGTATTTAAAAACAAACCATTGAAGTTTTCCTATCGCAGAGATTTAAACTTCAAACAGTTGTTCGAGTTTGGAGTGCAGAATAGGTCTGGTTCTTGTTCAAAAAGAACAGGTACTTTTAAATGTGGAGTTAAGAAATAATGAGTGTCAGAATTATGTAGCCTGACAAAGGTGGAGGCACAGTACTGATGGATTTTATAATTTATGAATCAAAAATGAAAAACTTACTTCATGACACCTCCAAATATTCACGGGCTTCAGTGAACGAGGTTAATTTGGCACATTCCAAAATTCAGTTATTATTATATGATTTATTACTTGAGGGTTCTATAGACAAGAATACTTACAATTTTTTAAACAATTTACACCCCAGAGTACCGTCAGTATTTGGCATAACCAAGGTACACAAGGATCCAGAGGATCCAAAAAAGAAGATGTTTTTTCCTCCTGTATTTACCGTAAGGAGACATTCTCAAACTCTTACCTACATTTCAAGAGTGGACATCCATTCTTCCAAAAGAAAAATCTGGTGAAAGGGCAGTTGGTAAGAGTTAGTAGAATGACCTCCAATGACGGTGATTTTATTTCCGAAAGCAACAAGGTTTTAGCTATGTTTCAGAAATGTGGCTATCCTGATAAGTTATTACAAGAGATGTTTACCCAGGTGAACGAGGGTAGGAAAGGTAGGTTTGCTCCAATTTTAGGACAGCCTTTTCATGTGGCAGAGGAAACCAATAGCCACATCAAGGAAATTAAAACATGGGAGGAAGCATTCATTTTGGATTATTTGGGGGATGTAACAGTTATTAAGGAAGTTATTTTGACAGAATGGAATAGATTCAAAGAAATTTCGGATCTAAATGTATTTAAAAACAAACCATTGAAGTTTTCCTATCGCAGAGATTTAAACTTCAAACAGTTGTTCGAATTTGGAATGCAGAATAGGTCTGGTTCTTGTTCAAAAAGAACAGGTACTTTTAAATGTGGAGCCTGCACACAGTGCTCATATATTGTTAATGAATCAAGCATTTTTATCACAGCTAGAGATAAGGAGATTTTTGCTGACAGTTTCTCCATCTGTAATACTCAGGGAGTGGTATATATTGCCCTATGCAAACAATGTGCATCCTTTTATGTTGGCAAAACGGAAAGAAAATTAAAGAACCATATATATGAGCACCTATACGAAATAAAGAAGCAAAACAGTAAAAATGCTCTTTTTAGACATACTTTGTGTTGTCCCCAGGCCACATTTTCCTTTTTTGTTTTAGAAATTTTACCAAGGGAATTACGTGGTGGCCTGTGGGAAGCGAAACTCAAATACAGGGAGCTGTATTGGCAGATTATGTTGGATTCTGCTAAATTTCCAGGCTTGAATGACATGATTTCTATTTCTTCTGTACTTAAACTAAGGGCAGCAAAGTTATGATTTTTGGCCACTAGGTGGCACAAAATAATGTATTTATTATCTGTTTTAACATCCCACTTTTTATTTACTAAAATATACATATACACAAATATATTTATTATTAAACACATATGGAATTTTAATTAATTTATTCATAGTTACTGGTTTTATGAATTATACATTAATAATTTAAATATTTTAAAGTTTTCTATAAAGTTTTAAACAACAGAAATTGAAATGAAGGGGCAACAAAACACAGGATTAATTTGTTTTATGATCCTGAATTTTATTAGATAATTAGCTTAATTAATTAATTGAGGATTGGGGATAAACTATTTAAAGACTTTATCTGGTGTGTGTTATGTTTCTGCTTTCTGATGAAGACTGTTTACTGTCGAAAACGTACAGATTGTTGTGGCGTTATTGGTGTTTTTTTGGTACTACAATAAACTATTTTGGAAGTTTCCCGGTTTGGTCCTTTATTTGGCGCTCCTGCAGGTCTCCTTTTTTGGTAAATAATTACAAGTCATTTATTAATATTAATAAGATTTATATAGAAATGTAACAAAAGGAGACATTACCAGCCCTGCTATATGGAATTTTGTAAGTGGTTGTGTGTCGTTCGTGAATATCAACACAATTCATATGCCTGCATTACAAATATATTAGAACTGCATGTCATATTTTATATATATGTGTGCTGAAGAGATATTTTATATACTATTGTAATTGTTTAACAGGGGAGGCTGAAACATATGAGATTAACTTGCAAAACTTAAGAATAGCTTGAGGCTGAAGCACTTTATTGCTAGGTCATAAAAGAGAGATGTTATATTTTAGTTTCAGTCAGCAGGAGACAGGATGTCTACACTAGGGGACTCTCTGTGTAGCTTTGAAAGTGAGATAATTACTAGGCTTGAGAAGTAGAAGTGTTTTATTGTTTTATGACTTCCAGACTCTGCAAACATCTGAGGTCTATGTGTTTTCATAGATAGATGCTAAATGCTACAGCTGCATCAGTGGGGGTTGTTTGTGAGCCTGGGAACTGAAGTCAGGTGACAAAAAATTATGTCATGCTGCAAGTATCCCTGCAGCAATATTTGATATTAATTTAAGAACTGTCTGAGAGAGAGAGAGAGAGAGAGACTGTGCATTTTATATTTGTCTTTGACCTGACAACATCAGCTAGGAAACATCCACTCACCACATCTGTCTTGCTTTGCTGGAAAAAAGTTAACTAGGGTACAGTAATTTCTTTTAGCTTCAGTAAGGAACACAGTAAAGATTAGTTTAGATGTTTTCTGTATTCATTTGAGACTGCCCTGCAATGTTGTTTTAAATATTTTGAACTCTGATATCACTGTACATACATATTTAGTATTGTCTTGCTCTTTTATTATTTATTATTAAATATATTTAAACCTTTCAATTGTGGCTGGTCTGTCGAGAGATGTTTAAGGTCTTAGAGTACTTGCATATCTATTTGGTGACACTGCAAAGGCCACTCCTGATAGCCTTGCTCTTGGTCAAACTACCATTTAGATTAATAGTAACATTACACAGTAAGATTAGGCACCCTTTGCTAAGGGCCTTAAAATAGCTGATAAGTAATGGCTGGTGGCAGTGATAATTACCTTATAGTCTGGCCAGAAAGGGGCATATCTAGGAAACCTCTCCCAGCCTTTCCCAGGTGTGTATGTGTGATTGTGTAAATCAAGCCTCAAAGTGTGTGTGTGTGTGTGTGTGTGTGTGTGTGTGTGTGTGTGTGTGTGTGTGTGTGTGTGTGTGTATGTCAGCTACTTGGGTAGGGACATGGAGCACTGGTTAGACAGAGAGGTTGCTGGAGGTCTTAGTTTGGCTAATTAACTTTGATATCAACCCTATAACTGTGCCAGTAGGAGTCTTATTGGGGATCTGGAGAAAGAGGGAGAAATCAGCCCCAGACTGACTGTGGTCTCTGTGTGCTCTTAAGGGAAATTGCACTTTTCTATATATTGTCATCCTCCCAGTGTGTACGTCCCTCACTGGTACTAGTGGTGAGGATTGAGGCTTCTTGATTACTGGGGCATCACAAAACATATGATCCAACATGAAAAAACACAAACTGTCCTCACAAATAAAATCAAGGGCCTGCATTCCATTACATATGAAGAACATTCTAAAGCTCTGTCTCTCTTCATTGTCTCTTACAGACTTCTTAAGGTTGAACTCTGCCTGCACTACAAGACCTTAAAAGGCCACATTCTGCGTGACCTTCATTGTTGTGACAAAACCAGCAACACCATGAATGTGCATACTAAAAAAATAACTTTCACCAAAACATAAACAGAACCTGCTGACATGATAGATATCTCACTTGAAGAATTCCTCTTCCATGGAATACATTTCTCTTTCACAACAAATAAAGTAGCGCTATTGCCCTTTTCAAATGTAGCCTGCATAAGCTGGTGGACGACTGAATATACATACATTCCTGGTCACACCTCACAGACCCTTCTAGAAAAAGGTAATAAGTACTGGGAAATGCACTGGCTATAAATGATCTTTCCAATCAACTGGCAAATAACAGCTCATGACTCAATGCATGTCACTTCCCAGTCTGAGGTCCTAGTTGTGTGACAGGCACCTACAGCAGGCTTCAGTCTTTTTTATTCTCCCATCAGTCTGACTAAACCTACCACAAGGGCTCAAACCTAGATCCTGAACTACTGCGAAAGTCTGACTCAAAACTAAGAGAATAAAGCCCAAAGACAAACTGAGATATTCAGATTCTTTAAACATGGATTTAAATCTCTTGTAAATGAATAAAATATACACATACACAAAATGCAGGGCCTACATATCACATACAGGCATATAGCCAGCATTTGTGGTGAATGTGTACCATTTTCCAAGAAGCAATGACTATTTGGTCCACAAGGAAATATCTTTCTTGTTTTATTTCAAAGTTTGCCTGAAGCACAGTGTTGGGAGAATAACACTAGCTCATGACTTAACAGTAAAAGTAAATATCAATAATAGCAAAATTTGACAAACGAGAACTTTATGGAATACCTTCCAAGACTGGGGCATACACCTTCCAACCAAAATATAGAACTTTATTAACACCTTTAGAGCACGTCACATATTATCTTCTTATCTTGTAGCAGTACTGATGTGCTGAGTAGCATGACTCATATTTTATCTTAGTTTTATTTCAAAATCATAGAAACTGCAGTTATTAAATTAAAAAAAAAGTCTGACCTTGAATTAGTTTAAGGTTGCTTACTGTGGAAATAACATGCACTGTCAGTTTTGATGCTGAAACAGATGATTGAATTCTGTTCCCATATGAGGAGCTTGGATTAATTTTCCTGAAGTGATACTACCATATGAGATAAACAGGGGGCTACACTCTTAAGGAGCTGTCCTTTGGATGAGATATTAAACTGAGGTCACATCTGCCTTAAATGGTGGCAGCTTAAGTAGATGTAAAATGATTTATTAAAGAAAGACAGGAATATTCAATAATGCCACTATTAGATTTCCACTATCTAATGTCTATACTGCCCCAGGTCTCTCATGAAACTAGACCACAAACCTAGTGAGACTAATGTGGTCAACAAAACACAAATAAATGAAAATTAGCACATTCAATTACTAAATAATTGCTTTCTGTGTGGAATCTGCATGTCCTCCCTGTGATCATGCAAGTTTCTTCTGGGTGCTCTGGTTTTCTCCCACATTACAAAGACGTGTCTGGAGCATTTCTCCCCTGGCCTCTGCTGAAAATTGGCTTGTTCCAAATTGGACATTGTCAGTAAATAAATAAATGTCCTGGAATATATCCACATGCAAATCATCATTAACAAAGTCACATATCCCACCATATCCTAGCAAGTTATTGGTCACCCTCTATACCCTTTGAATCCCATTTTGCTCTCACCTAGACCTACCAGAGACACTCACTATTAAACCAAATACCCCCTTCATGGGAAACTTTAACTACCACTCTGTAGACTGGCAGGCAAAAATGATTCCTAAACTTTATTACCACAAATACCTTTGACCAGATAGTGTCCACCCCCATGTTCAAACGTACTGCACCTGCTACCCCCCAATATGGGAGAGCATTGCATCCCGCCACCATATGATGTCCTCACTGGTGAGATCAGACCACACAGCTGTCTCCTTTGAAATAAAAATTAACTCAGTAACCAGAGCTAACCTTATAATATTTATTATAATTTATTTGGAACTATTCCAAAGCAAACTGCATCCTATTAAAAGATAACAGATAATGTGCCTCTCAGCCCTGAGTTCACAGCAACCTATGCAGAACTGTTAACAGAGACCATGTATGTGGAGCTCTATATTACGTTATCACAAGCTCAGCTTGCCAAAAACGTAATCATCGGCACCACTATATCACTCTAACTAAATAGCATAAGCTCATAATGTCAAAATGAGCATTATCGCATTGTGATAGTCGGCTACTTTGCAAGCCGTGCATACGGTAATGGAAACCGTACCCTATAATGTGAAAACATGTGCGAGTGCAACATAAAGAAGAATAGCGCTTTGTACTGAAATGTAGCAACTCTGTCGTAAACAATTTGTGCACCCAGTATATCTATACAGTGCAGACGTAAACCGTGTTACCAGAAATACAGTATAGGAAGAAACACAATCACCTAAATAAAACAAATGTGCAGATGTTTGTGCTGCGTTTATGGAGCACTGCAGCTTAACTACACTTACAGCAGCATTGCAACAGCAGTAAGAAAGTCATCAGGGGCGTAGTCTGACCACTTACACAAGACTACTTGTAGCCTGCACTCCCTTTCCATTGCTTTCCTCTTCTGTGGTGAAGAAACAGACCCTGCCTGTACTTGCAACCTTACTTTGTTCACCCTATTCTGTTCGAGAACCAAAACATCAAGGAGGGCTGGGATATCACAGATACATCTGCCTGATAAACATTGTAGACATCTGTGCCATGCTTCCATGTGGTTTTGTGTCCTAGGTAATGACAACTCATTTAAGGTACTAACATTCCCGAACAGAATGGGAAAGATAGGGGAGAATAGGGGGGAAGCGTGCACAGGATGTTGCTCTAGTCTGCACCTTCCTTGGACGTCCAGACACATACACCTCAGAAACGTATGCTAACAACTCTCTCCCCTCATCTGGATAACCCTGACACAGACATTGAAATTGTGCAAGTACCTCACTTTCATCTAGGAATGCCAACATGATGAGCTTCTTCACTGATAATTGAAACCTAACACACCTCTCATACAAGGTAGCTAGACCAAGACTCTGTACTTTACCCCAAACAGCCTGGCCGAAATGGAATAAACATCCCTTATTAATCACAGTACTGAAGTTATGCTTCACGCCTTTGATAGCAGCCATCTCAAAATCAAAATATATATTGCACAGTTGCACATTACAGGTTGATAACAAGCTAAACACACACTCCCACATATAGTTGTACGATTTAAAAGACTTCTTTGTCATCAAGCAATAGAGGAGGGGAACACATTTCTTATTCTCACCAAATGTTGTGAAGCCATGTACAGTATAGAGCTGTCTACAGAGTCATGCTTTAGTTAAAAAGATACCATCCATAAATCAAATGACACTGCTACAGAGATCTTTTAAATTATCAGTAGTGCTGAAGACTATCACGTGTGTTAGTATGCAGGTCTACCATTCGTGTCTGCATAAAGGTACCATGCTTTAATGCGCATTGTGCAGCATCTATAGCACTTAATGAACTGGACACAAGAGTGTACAATACCATCTTTCTACACCTCACCCTATTCACTTGCTGTAGCACTGACCTTCGGGATGGCAGATGTACAGTACTTTCATAGGATATACTCCCTGCTATATCGTCTACAACTAATGCTGGGGTATCCCTGCAACATCAGGCTGCTTCTTTTAAGCTATGGCAGGCTGTGTACATCTCCACATTTGTTGGATCTGGAGCATGCTGGTGTGACACTGACTTAACGGGTCTGTATCACAACATCGAAGTGTCAAAACTTCGAATATTATAACATTGAACCCAAAACCATGAAAGCTGAAAACCTCGAAGACTGTGATTTTTTTCCCTGGGAAAAAAATCGCTGTTCCAGTATAAAACACGAAACACACAAACACTACAAACTATTTCTAATGTGGAGAGCTTCACCCCCCACACCCCTCAACATGGAGGGACTGTGCCCCCCCACACCCCCCTACTTAAATACACCAACTCTGAGATCGCACCACAGTGGAGGAAATAGCGAAGCCATGGAAATGGCCCACCAAATTCTTTCCCTGGGAAAGAATTCGATGTTCCATGGCTTCGATATTTTCAGTCTTTGAACTTTCAAATTCGAGGTTTTGGTCCTTGTACTTTTCAGCTTTCAAACATTTGCTATACACCTGACTTAACTAATAATTCACTGTCTCCTTCAGTCACTGTACTAGCTCTACCTTTACATTTACTGCCCAGCTTAAACCTACAGCACCAGTAATTCCTAGTTTTAACGTTTCTCTCTAAATTATACAGATAACCGTCTATCACAAGCATTTTACGGTTTTGTCTGTGACATAACTGTGTTGTAACAGTTACCGAACTGTTACAACACAGTTGTAACAGTTACCTAACATTCCAGTACAGGACTGCGAAGTATCAGCCATCGCTGCATTACTTATGCAGTACAACGCACACAATATATTCTGCCATTATGCTTTTTATACCTATAGCCACGGATACTTCTGAGCACTGAAAGTCCTTTACGTTTGTATTAAACACTGTTTCAGCTGCTATCAGCTGTACATACTTCCTATGCTCTGTTGCCATGCCATATACATGAATGCAGCATACTACTGCTATATTTTATTTTATTTATTTTATTCTTAACACGCTTACTGAGGTTACACGTCGGGTAGATGTCATATGTCATGGATTCCCTGTGGGCCAACTAGTCCTTTATGATAACGGTTTTCTCGACAAACTGTGCTTTTGTTCCTTAGTTAGAATGATATTGTTGTGCTGATTATTACGTTTTCGACAAACTGAGCTTGGGATAACGTAATATAGATCCTGTATGTGGCTGTATAGAGGCTGCTGTACCTACTAGAAGTAAGCCCAAAACAAACTCTAAAAACAAACAACACTGGTGTAATACTAACCTTTATAGGGGCTATAACAAAAGGAAAAAGTTATGTGTAAAATCAGGAAGAGCAAATCCCTTAATGATAGGAGAACTCTAATTAAACTAAACAAGAAAATATGAGGTCTAATTAAGCCAACAAGGCCAATTACAAAGTCAGTATTACTTTACAGGCTAAAAACAAACACAATGCCTTCTATAGCTTTGTCTGAAACATCAAAACCTGCACACATCAGTGTGCTGAACTGGTGGTCAGTGGTGCCACCTTCACTGAGCAGATCAACATAGCGAATTTGCGGGCTGACAAATTCAGCTCAAACTTCAACTCCACTCCCCCTGCATCTCCCCATTAAATACCTGCTAACATAACCCCACCACAGGTTCTGGCAGTATTTGCTAAGGCCAAAAACACAGCCTCAGTGGGCCCAGACAATATCCCAGGAAGCCTCCTAAATAGCTAAAAACATAAGCTATAAGGACAAACTGAGTCACTTTTTAACTATAGCCTCAAAACAGGCTTTGTAAACCATGAGAATGGAGGACTGCAATGGTTATCTCACTTCACAAGAGTGGACCATCAACTGACCCTGGAAACTACAGACCTATTAGTCTGACTAGTCTAATATGCAAATCCATGGAATAAATTATCATGGAAATGATCAACAAAGATATAGGCAACCTTTGGGAACTGGACCCAACCCAGTCTGGCTTTGTCAAGGGAAGGTTATGCCTACTAACCCTGGTGGATTTGTTTGAGAAGGTCACCAAGGCAATGGATGAAGGGAAAACAGAGCATACTGCCTACCTGGACTTAGCTAAGACATTCAGTACGATACCCCACTATCAAAGTTCAAAGAACTGGTCTTAAATTCCTACATAACTTGGTGGACTACCAGCTATCTCAGAAACAGGACCAAGGAAGTCAAGATTGGTGAGACCACCTCCATTAAGAAACCAATCACTAGTGGGATACCTCAGGGCTGTGTGCTTGGGCCACTCTTATTTGGCATCTTCTTCCCAGAAGTAAAGGATAATATCAAGGGCCTTTGGCTGACCAAGTTTGCAGATGACCGCAAATTGGGAACAATCACAGAGTCCTCCCTTGACACAAACATCATATAAAATGCTCTAACACAGACAAATGACTGATGCCAAAGTCACGGATTCAAACTCAATGCCAAGAAATGCACTATAGTGCCTTTTGGTCAAACTATCACCCAGGCCAATAACTCTATCAATAAGACACCCCTAAGACTTGACCTGGTAGTTAGGAATCTGAGAACATGTGTAGACAGCAATCTGGCCTTTGAGCTGCTATATCAGCCATGGCTGCTTAAACGAATCCTGGAACTGCACTCACATCCAGTCTGCAATCTGTGCTTTATTGAAGAAAATGTCATCAGTGGCTCATTTTGTTGGAAGACTGCAGTATAAGTTAAGTGGCTCATTTTGTTGGAAGACTGCAGTATAAGTTAAGTGGCTCATTTTGTTGGAAGACTGCAGTATAAGTTAAGTGCCGTATAAGTTAAGTGGTTAATTTTGTTGGAAGACTGCAGTATAAGTTAAGTGGCTCATTTTGTTGGAAGACTGTAGTATAAGTTAAGTGGCTCATTTTGTTGGAAGACTGCAGTATAAGTTAAGTGCCATATAAGTTAAATGGCTCATTTTGATGGAAGAATGCAGTATAAGTTAAGTGGTTCATTCTGGAGCATTTATCCCCGGGCCTCCGCTGAAAACAGGATCTGTGGAACCTAGTCGGACTTTCCCGGTCAACAAATGTTAAATAAATAAATAAATAAAAAATAAAATAAAAATAAAATTTTGTTGGAAGACTGCATTATACATTAATTGGCTCATTTTGTTGGAAGGCTGCAGAATAAGTTAAGTGGCTCATTTTGTTGGAAGACTGCAGTATAAGTTAAGTGGCTCATTTAGTTGGAAGACTGCAGTATAAGTTAAGTGGCTCATTTTGCTGGAAGACTGCAGTATAGGTTAAGTGGCTCATTTTCTTGGAAGACTGCAGTATAAGTGGCTCATTTAGTTGGAAGACTGCAGTATAAGTTAAGTGGCTCATTTAGTTGGAAGACTGCAGTACAAGTTAAGTGGCTCATTTTGTTGGAAGACTGCAGTATAATTGGCTCATTTAGTTGGAAGACTGCAGGATAAGTTAAGTGGCTCATTTTGTTGGAAGACTGCAGTATGTTAAGTGGCTCATTTTGTTGGAAGACTGCAGTATAAGTGGCTCATTTAGTTGGAAGACTGCAGTATAAGTTAAGTGGCTCATTTTGTTGGAAGACTGCAGTATAAGTGGCTCATTTAGTTGGAAGACTGCAGTATACGTTAAGTGGCTCATTTAGTTGGAAGACTGCAGTACAAGTTAAGTGGTTAATTTTGTTGGAAGACTGCAATATAAGTTAAGTGGCTCATTTTGTTGGAAGACTGCAGTATAAGTTAAGTGGTTCATTTTGTTGGAAGACTGCAGTATAAGTTAAGTGGCTCATTTTGTTAGAAGACTGCAGTACAAGTTAAGTGGTTAATTTTGTTGGAAGACTGCAGTATAAGTTAAGTGGCTCATTTAGTTGGAAGACTGCAGTATAAGTTAAGTGGCTCATTTTGTTGGAAGACTGCAGTATAAGTTAAGTGGTTAATTTTGTTGGAAGACTGCAGTATAAATTAAGTGGCTCATTTTGTTGGAAGACTGCAGTATAAGTTAAGTGGCTCATTTTGTTGGAAGACTGCAGTATAAGTGGCTCATTTAGTTGGAAGACTGCAGTATAAGTTAAGTGGCTCATTTTGTTGGAAGACTGCAGTATAAGTTAAGTGGCTCATTTAGTTGGAAGACTGCAGTATAAGTTAAGTGGCTCATTTTGTTGGAAGACTGTAGTATAAGTTAAGTGGCTCATGTTTTTGGAAGACTGCAGTATAACTGGCTCATTTAGTTGGAAGACTGCAGTATAAGTTAAGTGGCTCATTTAGTTGGAAGACTGCAGTATAAGTTAAGTGGTTCATTTTGTTGGAAGACTGCAGTATAAATTAAGTGGCTCATTTTGTTGGAAGACTGCAGTATAAGTTAAGTGGCTCATTTTGTTGGAAGACTGCAGTATAAGTGGCTCATTTAGTTGGAAGACTGCAGTATAAGTTAAGTGGCTCATTTTGTTGGAAGACTGCAGTATAAGTTAAGTGGCTCATTTAGTTGGAAGACTGCAGTATAAGTTAAGTGGCTCATTTTGTTGGAAGACTGTAGTATAAGTTAAGTGGCTCATGTTTTTGGAAGACTGCAGTATAACTGGCTCATTTAGTTGGAAGACTGCAGTATAAGTTAAGTGGCTCATTTAGTTGGAAGACTACAGTATAAGTTAAGTGGTTCATTTTGTTGGAAGACTGCAGTATAAGTTAAGTGGCTCATTTAGTTGGAAGACTGCAGTATAAGTTAAGTGGTTCATTTTGTTGGAAGACTGCAGTATAAGTTAAGTGGCTCATTTTGTTGGAAGACTGCAGTATAAGTTAAATGGCTCATTTTGTTGGAAGACTGCAGTATAAGTGGCTCATTTTGTTGGAAGACTGCAGTATAAGTTAAGTGGCTCATTTAGTTGGAAGACTGCAGTACAAGTTAAGTGGTTCATTTTGTTGGAAGACTGCAGTATAAGTTAAGTGCCATATAAGTTAAATGGCTCATTTTGTTGGAAGACTGCAGTATAAGTTAAGTGGCTCATTTTGTTGGAAGACTGCAGTATAAGTGGCTCATTTTGTTGGAAGACTGCAGTATAAGTTAAGTGGCTCATTTTCTTGGAAGACTGCAGTATAAGTGGCTCATTTTGTTGGAAGACTGCAGTATAAGTTAAGTGGCTCATTTTGTTGGAAGACTGCAGTATAAGTGGCTCATTTAGTTGGAAGACTGCAGGATAAGTTAAGTGGCTCGTTTTGTTGGAAGACTGCAGTATAAGTTAAGTGGCTCATTTTGTTGGAAGATGGCAGTATAAGTGGCTCATTTAGTTGGAAGACTGCAGTATAAGTTAAGTGGCTCATTTTGTTGTAAGACTGCAGTATAAGTTAAGTGGCTCATTTTGTTGGAAGACTGCAGTATAAGTGGCTCATTTAGTTGGAAGACTGCAGTATAAGTTAAGTGGCTCATTTAGTTGGAAGACTGCAGTACAAGTTAAGTGGTTAATTTTGTTGGAAGACTGCAGTATACGTTAAGTGGCTCATTTAGTTGGAAGACTGCAGTATAAGTTAAGTGGTTAATTTTGTTGGAAGACTGCAGTATAAGTTAAATGGCTCATTTTGTTGGAAGACTGCAGTATAACTTAAGTGGCTCATTTTGTTGGAAGACTGCAGTATAAGTTAAGTGGTTAATTTTGTTGGAAGACTGCAGTATAAGTTAAATGGCTCATTTTGTTGGAAGATTGCAGTGTACGTTAAGTGGCTCATTTAGTTCGAAGACTGTAGTATAAGTTAAGTGGCTCATTTTTTTGGAAGACTGCAGTATAACTGGCTCATTTAGTTGGAAGACTGCAGAATAAGTGGCTCATTTAGTTGGAAGACTGCAGTATAAGTTAAGTGGCTCATTTTGTTGGAAGACTGCAGTATAAGTGGCTCATTTTGTTGGAAGACTGCAGTATAAGTTAAGTGGCTCATTTTGTTGGTGGACTGCAGTGTAAGTTAAGTGGCTCATTTTGTTGGAAGACTGCAGTATAAGTGGCTCATTTAGTTGGAAGACTGCAGTATAAGTTAAGTGGTTTATTTTGTTGGAAGACTGCAGTATAAGTTAAGTGGCTCATTTAGTTGGAAGACTGCAGTATAAGTTAAGTGGTTCATTTTGTTGGAAGACTGCAGTATAAGTTAAGTGGCTCATTTTGTTGGAAGACTGCAGTATAAGTTAAGTGGCTCATTTTGTTGGTAGACAGCAGTATAAGTTAAGTATCTCATTTTGTTGGAAGACTGCAGTTTAAGTTAAGTGGTTCATTTTGTTGGAAGACTGCAGTATAAGTTAAGTGGTTCATTTTGTTGGAAGACTGCAGTATAAGTTAATTGGCTCATTTTGTTGGAAGGCTGCAGTATAAGTTAAGTGGTTCATTTTGTTGGAAGACTGCAGTATAAGTTAAGTGGTTCGTTTTCTTTGGAGACTGCAGTATAAGTTAAGTGGCTCATTTTGTTGGAAGACTGCCGTATACGTTAAGTGGCTCATTTTGTTGGAAGACTGCATTATAATTTAAGTGACTCATTTTGTTGGAAGACTGCAGTATAAGTTAAGTGGTTCATTTTGTTGGAAGACTGCAATATAAGTTAAGTGGTTCATTTTGTTGGAAGACTGCAATATAAGTTAAGTGCCGTATAAGTTAAGTGGTTCATTTTGTTGGAAGACTGCAGTATAAGTTAAGTGGCTCATTTTGTTGGAAGACTGCAGTATAAGTTAAGCGGCTCATTTTGTTGGAAGACTTCAGTATAAGTTAAGTGCCATATAAGTTAAGTGGTTAATTTTGTTGGAAGACTGCAGTATAAGTTAAGTGGCTCATTTTGTTGGAAGGCTGCAGTATAAGTTAAGTGGCTCATTTTGTTGGAAGACTGCAGTATAAGTTAAGTGGTTCATTCTGGAGCATTTATCCCCAGGCCTCCGCTGAAAACAGGATCTGTGGAACCTAGTCGGACTTTCCCGGTCAACAAATGTTAAATAAATAAATAAATAAAAAATAAAATAAAAATAAAATTTTGTTGGAAGACTGCATTATACATTAATTGGCTCATTTTGTTGGAAGGCTGCAGTATAAGTTAAGTGGCTCATTTTGTTGGAAGACTGCAGTATATGTTAAGTGGCTCATTTAGTTGGAAGACTGCGGTATAAGTTAAGTGGCTCATTTTGTTGGAAGACTGCAGTATAGGTTAAGTGGCTCATTTTCTTGGAAGACTGCAGTATAAGTGGCTCATTTAGCTGGAAGACTGCAGTATAAGTTAAGTGGCTCATTTAGTTGGAAGACTGCAGTACAAGTTAAGTGGCTCATTTTGTTGGAAGACTGCAGTATAAGTGGCTCATTTAGTTGGAAGACTGCAGTATAAGTTAAGTGGCTCATTTTGTTGGAAGACTGCAGTATAAGTTAAGTGGCTCATTTTGTTGGAAGACTGCAGTATAAGTGGCTCATTTAGTTGGAAGACTGCAGTATAAGTTAAGTGGCTCATTTAGTTGGAAGACTGCAGTACAAGTTAAGTGGTTAATTTTGTTGGAAGACTGCAATATAAGTTAAGTGGCTCATTTTGTTGGAAGACTGCAGTATAAGTTAAGTGGTTCATTTTGTTGGAAGACTGCAGTATAAGTTAAGTGGCTCATTTTGCTGGAAGACTGCAGTACAAGTTAAGTGGTTAATTTTGTTGGAAGACTGCAGTATAAGTTAAGTGGCTCATTTAGTTGGAAGACTGCAGTATAAGTTAAGTGGCTCATTTTGTTGGAAGACTGCAGTATAAGTTAAGTGGTTAATTTTGTTGGAAGACTGCAGTATAAGTTAAGTGGCTCATTTTGTTGGAAGACTGCAGTATAAGTTAAGTGGCTCATTTTGTTGGAAGACTGCAGTATAAGTGGCTCATTTAGTTGGAAGACTGCAGTATAAGTTAAGTGTCTCATTTTGTTGGAAGACTGTAGTATAAATTAAGTGGCTCATTTTTTGGAAGACTGCAGTATAACTGGCTCATTTAGTTGGAAGACTGCAGTATAAGTTAAGTGGCTCATTTAGTTGG
This sequence comes from Protopterus annectens, assembly GCF_019279795.1. Lineage (NCBI taxonomy): Eukaryota > Metazoa > Chordata > Ceratodontiformes > Protopteridae > Protopterus > Protopterus annectens. The sequence continues at coordinate 1,893,417,253 of NC_056732.1, read as the reverse complement.
AAGACTGCAGTATAAGTTAAGTGGTTCATTTTGTTGGAAGACTGCAGTATAAGTTAAGTGGCTCATTTAGTTGGAAGACTGCAGTATAAGTTAAGTGGCTCATTTTGTTGGAAGACTGCAGTATAAGTTAAGTGACTCATTTTGTTGGAAGACTGCAGTATAAGTGGCTCATTTTGTTGGAAGACTGCAGTATAAGTTAAGTGGCTCATTTAGTTGGAAGACTGCAGTACAAGTTAAGTGGTTCATTTTGTTGGAAGACTGCAGTATAAGTTAAGTGGCTCATTTTGTTGGAAGACTGCAGTATAAGTGGCTCATTTTGTTGGAAGACTGCAGTATAAGTTAAGTGGCTCATTTTCTTGGAAGACTGCAGTATAAGTGGCTCATTTTGTTGGAAGACTGCAGTATAAGTTAAGTGGCTCATTTTGTTGGAAGACTGCAGTATAAGGTGCTCATTTAGTTGGAAGACTGCAGGATAAGTTAAGTGGCTCGTTTTGTTGGAAGACTGCAGTATAAGTTAAGTGGCTCATTTTGTTGGAAGATGGCAGTAGAAGTGGCTCATTTAGTTGGAAGACTGCAGTATAAGTTAAGTGGCTCATTTTGTTGTAAGACAGCAGTATAAGTTAAGTGGCTCATTTTGTTGGAAGACTGCAGTATAAGTGGCTCATTTAGTTGGAAGACTGCAGTATAAGTTAAGTGGCTCATTTAGTTGGAAGACTGCAGTACAAGTTAAGTGGTTAATTTTGTTGGAAGACTGCAGTATACGTTAAGTGGCTCATTTTGTTGGAAGACTGCAGTATATGTTAAGTGGTTAATTTTGTTGGAAGACTGCAGTATAAGTTAAGTGGCTCATTTTGTTAGAAGACTGCAGTACAAGTTAAGTGGTTAATTTTATTGGAAGACTGCAGTATAAGTTAAGTGGCTCATTTAGATGGAAGACTGCAGTATAAGTTAAGTGGCTCATTTTGTTGGAAGACTGCAGTATAAGTTAAGTGGTTAATTTTGTTGGAAGACTGCAGTATAAGTTAAATGGCTCATTTTGTTGGAAGACTGCAGTATAAGTTAAGTGGCTCATTTTGTTGGAAGACTGCAGTATAAGTGGCTCATTTAGTTGGAAGACTGCAGTATAAGTTAAGTGGCTCATTTTGTTGGAAGACTGTAGTATAAGTTAATTGGTTAATTTTGTTGGAAGACTGCAGTATAAGTTAAATGGCTCATTTTGTTGGAAGACTGCAGTGTAAGTTAAGTGGCTCATTTAGTTCGAAGACTGTAGTATAAGTTAAGTGGCTCATTTTTTGGAAGACTGCAGTATAACTAGCTCATTTAGTTGGAAGACTGCAGTATAAGTGGCTCATTTAGTTGGAAGACTGCAGTATAAGTTAAGTGGCTCATTTTGTTGGAAGACTGCAGTATAAGTGGCTCATTTTGTTGGAAGACTGCAGTATAAGTTAAGTTGCTCATTTTGTTGGTAGACTGCAATATAAGTTAAGTGGCTCATTTTGTTGGAAGACTGCAGTATAAGTTAAGTGGTTCATTTTGTTGGAAGACTGCAGTATAAGTTAAGTGGCTCATTTTGTAGAAGACTGCAGTACAAGTTAAGTGGTTAATTTTGTTGGAAGACTGCAGTATAAGTTAAGTGGCTCATTTAGTTGGAAGACTGCAGTATAAGTTAAGTGGCTCATTTTGTTGGAAGACTGCAGTATAAGTTAAGTGGTTAATTTTGTTGGAAGACTGCAGTATAAATTAAGTGGCTCATTTTGTTGGAAGACTGCAGTATAAGTTAAGTGGCTCATTTTGTTGGAAGACTGCAGTATAAGTGGCTCATTTAGTTGGAAGACTGCAGTATAAGTTAAGTGGCTCATTTTGTTGGAAGACTGCAGTATAAGTTAAGTGGCTCATTTAGTTGGAAGACTGCAGTATAAGTTAAGTGGCTCATTTTGTTGGAAGACTGTAGTATAAGTTAAGTGGCTCATGTTTTGGAAGACTGCAGTATAACTGGCTCATTTAGTTGGAAGACTGCAGTATAAGTTAAGTGGCTCATTTAGTTGGAAGACTGCAGTATAAGTTAAGTGGTTCATTTTGTTGGAAGACTGCAGTATAAATTAAGTGGCTCATTTTGTTGGAAGACTGCAGTATAAGTTAAGTGGCTCATTTTGTTGGAAGACTGCAGTATAAGTGGCTCATTTAGTTGGAAGACTGCAGTATAAGTTAAGTGGCTCATTTTGTTGGAAGACTGCAGTATAAGTTAAGTGGCTCATTTAGTTGGAAGACTGCAGTATAAGTTAAGTGGCTCATTTTGTTGGAAGACTGTAGTATAAGTTAAGTGGCTCATGTTTTTGGAAGACTGCAGTATAACTGGCTCATTTAGTTGGAAGACTGCAGTATAAGTTAAGTGGCTCATTTAGTTGGAAGACTACAGTATAAGTTAATTGGTTCATTTTGTTGGAAGACTGCAGTATAAGTTAAGTTGCTCATTTAGTTGGAAGACTGCAGTATAAGTTAAGTGGTTCATTTTGTTGGAAGACTGCAGTATAAGTTAAGTGGCTCATTTTGTTGGAAGACTGCAGTATAAGTTAAGTGGCTCATTTTGTTGGAAGACTGCAGTATAAGTGGCTCATTTTGTTGGAAGACTGCAGTATAAGTTAAGTGGCTCATTTAGTTGGAAGACTGCAGTACAAGTTAAGTGGTTCATTTTGTTGGAAGACTGCAGTATAAGTTAAGTGCCATATAAGTTAAATGGCTCATTTTGTTGGAAGACTGCAGTATAAGTTAAGTGGCTCATTTTGTTGGAAGACTGCAGTATAAGTGGCTCATTTTGTTGGAAGACTGCAGTATAAGTTAAGTGGCTCATTTTCTTGGAAGACTGCAGTATAAGTGGCTCATTTTGTTGGAAGACTGCAGTATAAGTTAAGTGGCTCATTTTGTTGGAAGACTGCAGTATAAGTGGCTCATTTAGTTGGAAGACTGCAGGATAAGTTAAGTGGCTCGTTTTGTTGGAAGACTGCAGTATAAGTTAAGTGGCTCATTTTGTTGGAAGATGGCAGTATAAGTGGCTCATTTAGTTGGAAGACTGCAGTATAAGTTAAGTGGCTCATTTTGTTGTAAGACTGCAGTATAAGTTAAGTGGCTCATTTTGTTGGAAGACTGCAGTATAAGTGGCTCATTTAGTTGGAAGACTGCAGTATAAGTTAAGTGGCTCATTTAGTTGGAAGACTGCAGTACAAGTTAAGTGGTTAATTTTGTTGGAAGACTGCAGTATACGTTAAGTGGCTCATTTAGTTGGAAGACTGCAGTATAAGTTAAGTGGTTAATTTTGTTGGAAGACTGCAGTATAAGTTAAATGGCTCATTTTGTTGGAAGACTGCAGTATAACTTAAGTGGCTCATTTTGTTGGAAGACTGCAGTATAAGTTAAGTGGTTAATTTTGTTGGAAGACTGCAGTATAAGTTAAATGGCTCATTTTGTTGGAAGATTGCAGTGTACGTTAAGTGGCTCATTTAGTTCGAAGACTGTAGTATAAGTTAAGTGGCTCATTTTTTTGGAAGACTGCAGTATAACTGGTTCATTTAGTTGGAAGACTGCAGAATAAGTGGCTCATTTAGTTGGAAGACTGCAGTATAAGTTAAGTGGCTCATTTTGTTGGAAGACTGCAGTATAAGTGGCTCATTTTGTTGGAAGACTGCAGTATAAGTTAAGTGGCTCATTTTGTTGGTGGACTGCAGTGTAAGTTAAGTGGCTCATTTTGTTGGAAGACTGCAGTATAAGTGGCTCATTTAGTTGGAAGACTGCAGTATAAGTTAAGTGGTTTATTTTGTTGGAAGACTGCAGTATAAGTTAAGTGGCTCATTTAGTTGGAAGACTGCAGTATAAGTTAAGTGGTTCATTTTGTTGGAAGACTGCAGTATAAGTTAAGTGGCTCATTTTGTTGGAAGACTGCAGTATAAGTTAAGTGGCTCATTTTGTTGGTAGACAGCAGTATAAGTTAAGTATCTCATTTTGTTGGAAGACTGCAGTTTAAGTTAAGTGGTTCATTTTGTTGGAAGACTGCAGTATAAGTTAAGTGGTTCATTTTGTTGGAAGACTGCAGTATAAGTTAATTGGCTCATTTTGTTGGAAGGCTGCAGTATAAGTTAAGTGGTTCATTTTGTTGGAAGACTGCAGTATAAGTTAAGTGGTTCGTTTTCTTTGGAGACTGCAGTATAAGTTAAGTGGCTCATTTTGTTGGAAGACTGCAGTATAATGTTAAGTGGCTCATTTTGTTGGAAGACTGCATTATAATTTAAGTGACTCATTTTGTTGGAAGACTGCAGTATAAGTTAAGTGGTTCATTTTGTTGGAAGACTGCAATATAAGTTAAGTGGTTCATTTTGTTGGAAGACTGCAATATAAGTTAAGTGCCGTATAAGTTAAGTGGTTCATTTTGTTGGAAGACTGCAGTATAAGTTAAGTGGCTCATTTTGTTGGAAGACTGCAGTATAAGTTAAGCGGCTCATTTTGTTGGAAGACTTCAGTATAAGTTAAGTGCCATATAAGTTAAGTGGTTAATTTTGTTGGAAGACTGCAGTATAAGTTAAGTGGCTCATTTTGTTGGAAGGCTGCAGTATAAGTTAAGTGGCTCATTTTGTTGGAAGACTGCAGTATAAGTTAAGTGGTTCATTCTGGAGCATTTATCCCCAGGCCTCCGCTGAAAACAGGATCTGTGGAACCTAGTCGGACTTTCCCGGTCAACAAATGTTAAATAAATAAATAAATAAAAAATAAAATAAAAATAAAATTTTGTTGGAAGACTGCATTATACATTAATTGGCTCATTTTGTTGGAAGGCTGCAGTATAAGTTAAGTGGCTCATTTTGTTGGAAGACTGCAGTATATGTTAAGTGGCTCATTTAGTTGGAAGACTGCGGTATAAGTTAAGTGGCTCATTTTGTTGGAAGACTGCAGTATAGGTTAAGTGGCTCATTTTCTTGGAAGACTGCAGTATAAGTGGCTCATTTAGCTGGAAGACTGCAGTATAAGTTAAGTGGCTCATTTAGTTGGAAGACTGCAGTACAAGTTAAGTGGCTCATTTTGTTGGAAGACTGCAGTATAAGTGGCTCATTTAGTTGGAAGACTGCAGTATAAGTTAAGTGGCTCATTTTGTTGGAAGACTGCAGTATAAGTTAAGTGGCTCATTTTGTTGGAAGACTGCAGTATAAGTGGCTCATTTAGTTGGAAGACTGCAGTATAAGTTAAGTGGCTCATTTAGTTGGAAGACTGCAGTACAAGTTAAGTGGTTAATTTTGTTGGAAGACTGCAATATAAGTTAAGTGGCTCATTTTGTTGGAAGACTGCAGTATAAGTTAAGTGGTTCATTTTGTTGGAAGACTGCAGTATAAGTTAAGTGGCTCATTTTGTTGGAAGACTGCAGTACAAGTTAAGTGGTTAATTTTGTTGGAAGACTGCAGTATAAGTTAAGTGGCTCATTTAGTTGGAAGACTGCAGTATAAGTTAAGTGGCTCATTTTGTTGGAAGACTGCAGTATAAGTTAAGTGGTTAATTTTGTTGGAAGACTGCAGTATAAGTTAAGTGGCTCATTTTGTTGGAAGACTGCAGTATAAGTTAAGTGGCTCATTTTGTTGGAAGACTGCAGTATAAGTGGCTCATTTAGTTGGAAGACTTCAGTATAAGTTAAGTGTCTCATTTTGTTGGAAGACTGCAGTATAAATTAAGTGTCTCTTTTTTTGGAAGACTGCAGTATAAGTTAAGTGGCTCATTTTGTTGGAAGACTGCAGTATAAGTTAAGTGGTTCATTTTGTTGGAAGACTGCAGTATAAGTTAAGTGGCTCATTTAGTTGGAAGACTGCAGTATACGTTAAGTGGCTCATTTTGTTGGAAGACTGCAGTATAAGTTAAGTGACTCATTTTGTTGGAAGACTGCAGTATAAGTGGCTCATTTTGTTGGAAGACTGCAGTATAAGTTAAGTGGCTCATTTAGTTGGAAGACTGCAGTACAAGTTAAGTGGTTCATTTTGTTGGAAGACTGCAGTATAAGTTAAGTGGCTCATTTTGTTGGAAGACTGCAGTATAAGTGGCTCATTTTGTTGGAAGACTGCAGTATAAGTTAAGTGGCTCATTTTGTTGGAAGACTGCAGTATAAGTGGCTCATTTTGTTGGAAGACTGCAGTATAAGTTAAGTGGCTCATTTTGTTGGAAGACTGCAGTATAAGGTGCTCATTTAGTTGGAAGACTGCAGGATAAGTTAAGTGGCTCGTTTTGTTGGAAGACTGCAGTATAAGTTAAGTGGCTCATTTTGTTGGAAGATGGCAGTAGAAGTGGCTCATTTAGTTGGAAGACTGCAGTATAAGTTAAGTGGCTCATTTTGTTGTAAGACAGCAGTATAAGTTAAGTGGCTCATTTTGTTGGAAGACTGCAGTATAAGTGGCTCATTTAGTTGGAAGACTGCAGTATAAGTTAAGTGGCTCATTTAGTTGGAAGACTGCAGTACAAGTTAAGTGGTTAATTTTGTTGGAAGACTGCAGTATACGTTAAGTGGCTCATTTTGTTGGAAGACTGCAGTATATGTTAAGTGGTTAATTTTGTTGGAAGACTGCAGTATAAGTTAAGTGGCTCATTTTGTTAGAAGACTGCAGTACAAGTTAAGTGGTTAATTTTATTGGAAGACTGCAGTATAAGTTAAGTGGCTCATTTAGATGGAAGACTGCAGTATAAGTTAAGTGGCTCATTTTGTTGGAAGACTGCAGTATAAGTTAAGTGGTTAATTTTGTTGGAAGACTGCAGTATAAGTTAAATGGCTCATTTTGTTGGAAGACTGCAGTATAAGTTAAGTGGCTCATTTTGTTGGAAGACTGCAGTATAAGTGGCTCATTTAGTTGGAAGACTGCAGTATAAGTTAAGTGGCTCATTTTGTTGGAAGACTGTAGTATAAGTTAATTGGTTAATTTTGTTGGAAGACTGCAGTATAAGTTAAATGGCTCATTTTGTTGGAAGACTGCAGTGTAAGTTAAGTGGCTCATTTAGTTCGAAGACTGTAGTATAAGTTAAGTGGCTCATTTTTTGGAAGACTGCAGTATAACTAGCTCATTTAGTTGGAAGACTGCAGTATAAGTGGCTCATTTAGTTGGAAGACTGCAGTATAAGTTAAGTGGCTCATTTTGTTGGAAGACTGCAGTATAAGTGGCTCATTTTGTTGGAAGACTGCAGTATAAGTTAAGTTGCTCATTTTGTTGGTAGACTGCAGTATAAGTTAAGTGGCTCATTTTGTTGGAAGACTGCAGTATAAGTTAAGTGGCTCATTTTGTTGGAAGACTGCAGTATAAGTTAAGTGGCTCATTTTGTTGGAAGACTGCAGTATAAGTTAAGTGGTTCATTTTGTTGGAAGACTGCAGTATAAGTTAAGTGGCTCATTTTGTTGGAAGACTGCAGTATAAGTTAAGTGGCTCATTTTGTTGGAAGACTGCAGTATAAGTTAAGTGGCTCATTTTGTTGGAAGACTGCAGTATAAGTGGCTCATTTAGTTGGAAGACTGCAGTATAAGTTAAGTGGCTCATTTTGTTGGAAGACTGCAGTATAAGTTAAGTGGCTCATTTTGTTGGAAGACTGCAGTATAAGTTAAGTGGCTCATTTTGTTGGAAGACTGCAGTATAAGTTAAGTGGCTCATTTTGTTGGAAGACTGCAGTATAAGTTAAGTGGCTCATTTTGTTGGAAGACTGCAGTATAAGTTAAGTGGCTCATTTAGTTGGAAGACTGCAGTATAAGTTAAGTGGCTCATTTTGTTGGAAGACTGCAGTATAAGTTAAGTGGCTCATTTTGTTGGAAGACTGCAGTATAAGTTAAGTGGCTCATTTTGTTGGAAGACTGCAGTATAAGTGGCTCATTTTGTTGGAAGACTGCAGTATAAGTTAAGTGGCTCATTTTGTTGGAAGACTGCAGTATAAGTTAAGTGGCTCATTTAGTTGGAAGACTGCAGTATAAGTTAAGTGGCTCATTTTGTTGGAAGACTGTAGTATAAGTTAAGTGGCTCATTTTTTGGAAGACTGCAGTATAACTGGCTCATTTAGTTGGAAGACTGCAGTATAAGTTAAGTGGCTCATTTAGTTGGAAGACTGCAGTATAAGTTAAGTGGTTCATTTTGTTGGAAGACTGCAGTATAAGTTAAGTGGCTCATTTAGTTGGAAGACTGCAGTATAAGTTAAGTGGTTCATTTTGTTGGAAGACTGCAGTATAAGTTAAGTGGCTCATTTTGTTGGAAGACTGCAGTATAAGTTAAGTGGCTCATTTTGTTGGAAGACTGCAGTATAAGTGGCTCATTTTGTTGGAAGACTGCAGTATAAGTTAAGTGGCTCATTTAGTTGGAAGACTGCAGTACAAGTTAAGTGGTTCATTTTGTTGGAAGACTGCAGTATAAGTTAAGTGGCTCATTTTGTTGGAAGACTGCAGTATAAGTTAAGTGGCTCATTTTGTTGGAAGACTGCAGTATAAGTGGCTCATTTTGTTGGAAGACTGCAGTATAAGTTAAGTGGCTCATTTTGTTGGAAGACTGCAGTATAAGTGGCTCATTTTGTTGGAAGACTGCAGTATAAGTTAAGTGGCTCATTTTGTTGGAAGACTGCAGTATAAGTGGCTCATTTAGTTGGAAGACTGCAGGATAAGTTAAGTGGCTCGTTTTGTTGGAAGACTGCAGTATAAGTTAAGTGGCTCATTTTGTTGGAAGATGGCAGTATAAGTGGCTCATTTAGTTGGAAGACTGCAGTATAAGTTAAGTGGCTCATTTTGTTGTAAGACTGCAGTATAAGTTAAGTGGCTCATTTTGTTGGAAGACTGCAGTATAAGTGGCTCATTTAGTTGGAAGACTGCAGTATAAGTTAAGTGGCTCATTTAGTTGGAAGACTGCAGTACAAGTTAAGTGGTTAATTTTGTTGGAAGACTGCAGTATAAGTTAAGTGGCTCATTTTGTTGGAAGACTGCAGTATAAGTTAAGTGGTTCATTTTGTTGGAAGACTGCAGTATAAGTTAAGTGGCTCATTTTGTTGGAAGCCTGCAGTATAAGTTAAGTGGTTCATTTTGTTGGAAGGCTGCAGTATAAGTTAAGTTGCTCATTTTGATGGAAGACTGCAGTATAAGTCAAATGGCTCATTTTGTTGGAAGACTGCAGTATAAGTTAAGTGTCTCATTTTGTTGGAAGACTGCAGTATAAGTTAAGTGGCTCATTTTGTTGGAAGACTGCAGTATAAGTTAAGTGGCTCATTTTGTTGGAAGACTGCAGTATAAGTGGCTCATTTTGTTGGAAGACTGCAGTATAAGTTAAGTGGCTCATTTTGTTGGAAGACTGCAGTATAAGTTAATTGGTTAATTTTGTTGGAAGACTGCAGTATAAGTTAAATGGCTCATTTTGTTGGAAGACTGCAGTGTAAGTTAAGTGGCTCATTTAGTTCGAAGACTGCAGTATAAGTGGCTCATTTAGTTGGAAGACTGCAGTATAAGTTAAGTGGCTCATTTTGTTGGAAGACTGCAGTATAAGTTAAGTGGCTCATTTTGTTGGAAGACTGCAGTATAAGTTAAGTTGCTCATTTTGTTGGTAGACTGCAGTATAAGTTAAGTGGCTCATTTTGTTGGAAGACTGCAGTATAAGTTAAGTGGCTCATTTTGTTGGAAGACTGCAGTATAAGTTAAGTGGTTCATTTTGTTGGAAGACTGCAGTATAAGTTAAGTGGCTCATTTTGTTGGAAGACTGCAGTATAAGTTAAGTGGTTCATTTTGTTGGAAGACTGCAGTATAAGTTAAGTGGCTCATTTTGTTGGAAGACTGCAGTATAAGTGGCTCATTTTGTTGGAAGACTGCAGTATAAGTTAAGTGGCTCATTTTGTTGGAAGACTGCAGTATAAGTTAAGTGGTTCATTTTGTTGGAAGACTGCAGTATAAGTTAAGTGGTTCATTTTGTTGGAAGACTGCAGTATAAGTTAAGTGGATCATTTTGTTGGAAGACTGCAGTATAAGTTAAGTGGCTCATTTTGTTGGAAGACTGCAGTATAAGTTAAGTGGTTCATTTTGTTGGAAGACTGCAGTATAAGTTAAGTGGTTCGTTTTCTTTGGAGACTGCAGTATAAGTTAAGTGCCATATAAGTTAAATGGCTCATTTTGTTGGAAGACTGCAGTATAAGTTAAGTGGTTCATTCTGGAGCATTTATCCCCAGGCCTCCACTGAAAACAGGATCTGTGGAACCTAGTCGGACTTTCCCGGTCAACAAATGTTAAATAAATAAATAAATAAAAAATAAAATAAAAATAAAATTTTGTTGGAAGACTGCATTATACATTAATTGGCTCATTTTGTTGGAAGGCTTCAGTATAAGTTAAGTGGCTCATTTTGTTGGAAGACTGCAGTATAAGTTAAGTGGCTCATTTTGTTGGAAGACTGCAGTATAAGTTAAGTGGCTCATTTTGTTGGAAGACTGCAGTATAGGTTAAGTGACTCATTTTCTTGGAAGACTGCAGTATAAGTGGCTCATTTAGCTGGAAGACTGCAGTATAAGTTAAGTGGCTCATTTAGTTTGAAGACTGCAGTACAAGTTAAGTGGCTCATTTTGTTGGAAGACTGCAGTATAAGTGGCTCATTTAGTTGGAAGACTGCAGGATAAGTTAAGTGGCTCATTTTGTTGGAAGACTGCAGTATAAGTTAAGTGGCTCATTTTGTTGGAAGACTGCAGTATAAGTGGCTCATTTAGTTGGAAGACTGCAGTATAAGTTAAGTGGCTCATTTTGTTGGAAGACTGCAGTATATGTTAAGTGGCTCATTTTGTTGGAAGACTGCAGTATAAGTTAAGTGGCTCATTTTGTTGGAAGACTGCAGTATAAGTTAAGTGGCTCATTTTGTTGGAAGACTGCAGTATAAGTTAAGTGGCTCATTTTGTTAGAAGACTGCAGTATAAGTTAAGTGGCTCATTTTGTTGAAAGGCTGCATTATAAGTTAAGTGGCTCATTTTGTTGGAAGACTGCAGTATAAGTTAAGTGGTTCATTTTGTTGGAAGACTGCAGTATAAGTTAAGTGGCTCATTTTGTTGGAAGACTGCAGTATAAGTTAAGTGGTTCATTTTGTTGGAAGACTGCAGTATAAGTTAAGTGGCTCATTTTGTTGGAAGACTGCAGTATAAGTTAAGTGGCTCATTTTGTTGGAAGACTGCAGTATAAGTTAAGTGGCTCATTTTGTTGGAAGACTGCAGTATAAGTTAAGTGGCTCATTTTGTTGGAAGACTGCAGTATAAGTTAAGTGGCTCATTTTGTTGGAAGACTGCAGTATAAGTTAAGTGGCTCATTTTGTTGGAAGACTGCAGTATAAGTTAAGTGGCTCATTTTGTTGGAAGACTGCAGTATATTAAGTTGCTCATTTTGTTGGTAGACTGCAGTATAAGTTAAGTGGCTCATTTTGTTGGAAGACTGCAGTATAAGTGGCTCATTTAGTTGGAAGACTGCAGTATAAGTTAAGTGGCTCATTTTGTTGGAAGACTGCAGTATAAGTTAAGTGGCTCATTTTGTTGGAAGACTGCAGTATAAGTGGCTCATTTAGTTGGAAGACTGCAGTATAAGTTAAGTGGCTCATTTTGTTGGAAGACTGCAGTATAAGTTAAGTGGTTCATTTTGTTGGAAGACTGCAGTATAAGTGGCTCATTTTGTTGGAAGACTGCAGTATAAGTTAAGTGGCTCATTTTGTTGGAAGACTGCAGTATAAGTTAAGTGGTTCATTTTGTTGGAAGACTGCAGTATAAGTTAAGTGGCTCATTTTGTTGGAAGACTGCAGTATAAGTTAAGTGGCTCATTTTGTTGGAAGACTGCAGTATAAGTTAAGTGGCTCATTTTGTTGGAAGACTGCAGTACAAATTAAGTGGCTCATTTTGTTGGAAGACTGCAGTATAAGTTAAGTGGCTCATTTTGTTGGAAGACTGCAGTATAAGTTAAGTGGTTCATTTTGTTGGAAGACTGCAGTATAAGTTAAGTGGCTCATTTTGTTGGAAGACTGCAGTATAAGTTAAGTGGCTCATTTTGTTGGAAGACTGCAGTATAAGTTAAGTGGCTCATTTTGTTGGAAGACTGCAGTATAAGTGTCTCATTTTGTTGGAAGACTGCAGTATAAGTTAAGTGGCTCATTTTGTTGGAAGACTGCAGTATAAGTTAAGTGGCTCATTTTGTTGGAAGACTGCAGTATAAGTTAAGTGGCTCATTTTGTTGGAAGACTGCAGTATAAGTTAAGTGGCTCATTTTGTTGGAAGACTGCAGTATAAGTTAAGTGGCTCATTTTGTTGGAAGACTGCAGTATAAGTTAAGTGGCTCATTTTGTTGGAAGACTGCAGTATAAGTTAAGTGGCTCATTTTGTTGGAAGACTGCAGTATAAGTTAAGTGGCTCATTTTGTTGGAAGACTGCAGTATAAGTTAAGTGGTTCATTTTGTTGGAAGACTGCAGTATAAGTTAAGTGGCTCATTTTGTTGGAAGACTGCAGTATAAGTTAAGTGGTTCATTTTGTTGGAAGACTGCAGTATAAGTTAAGTGGCTCATTTTGTTGGAAGACTGCAGTATAAGTTAAGTGGTTCATTTTGTTGGAAGACTGCAGTATAAGTTAAGTGGCTCATTTTGTTGGAAGACTGCAGTATAAGTTAAGTGGCTCATTTTGTTGGAAGACTGCAGTATAAGTGGCTCATTTTTTGGAAGACTGCAGTATAAGTTAAGTGGCTCATTTTGTTGGAAGACTGCAGTATAAGTTAAGTGGCTCATTTTGTTGGAAGACTGCAGTATAAGTTAAGTGGCTCATTTTGTTGGAAGACTGCAGTATAAGTTAAGTGGCTCATTTTGTTGGAAGACTGCAGTATAAGTTAAGTGGCTCATTTTGTTGGAAGACTGCAGTATAAGTTAAGTGGCTCATTTTGTTGGAAGACTGCAGTATAAGTTAAGTGGCTCATTTTGTTGGAAGACTGCAGTATAAGTTAAGTGGCTCATTTTGTTGGAAGACTGCAGTATAAGTTAAGTGGCTCATTTTGTTGGAAGACTGCAGTATAAGTTAAGTGGTTCATTTTGTTGGAAGACTGCAGTATAAGTTAAGTGGCTCATTTAGTTGGAAGACTGCAGTATAAGTTAAGTGGTTCATTTTGTTGGAAGACTGCAGTATAAGTTAAGTGGCTCATTTTGTTGGAAGACTGCAGTATAAGTTAAGTGGCTCATTTTGTTGGAAGACTGCAGTATAAGTTAAGTGGCTCATTTTGTTGGAAGACTGCAGTATAAGTGGCTCATTTTGTTGGAGGACTGCAGTATAAGTTAAGTGTCTCATTTTGTTAGAAGACTGCAGTATAAGTGGCTCATTTTGTTGGAAGACTGCAGTATAAGTTAAGTGGTTCATTTTGATGGAAGACTGCAGTATAAGTTAAGTGGCTCATTTTGTTGGAAGACTGCAGTATAAGTTAAGTGGCTCATTTTGTTGGAAGACTGCAGTATAAGTTAAGTGGTTCATTTTGTTGGAAGACTGCAGTATAAGTGGCTCATTTTGTTGGAAGACTGCAGTATAAGTTAAGTGGTTCATTTTGTTGGAAGACTGCAGTATAAGTTAAGTGGCTCATTTTGTTGGAGGACTGCAGTCAATAAGTTAAATAAATAAATAAATAAAAAATAAAATAAAAATAAAATTTTGTTGGAAGACTGCATTATACATTAATTGGCTCATTTTGTTGGAAGGCTTCAGTATAAGTTAAGTGGCTCATTTTGTTGGAAGACTGCAGTATAAGTTAAGTGGCTCATTTTGTTGGAAGACTGCAGTATAGGTTAAGTGACTCATTTTCTTGGAAGACTGCAGTATAAGTGGCTCATTTAGCTGGAAGACTGCAGTATAAGTTAAGTGGCTCATTTAGTTTGAAGACTGCAGTACAAGTTAAGTGGCTCATTTTGTTGGAAGACTGCAGTATAAGTGGCTCATTTAGTTGGAAGACTGCAGGATAAGTTAAGTGGCTCATTTTGTTGGAAGACTGCAGTATAAGTTAAGTGGCTCATTTTGTTGGAAGACTGCAGTATAAGTGGCTCATTTAGTTGGAAGACTGCAGTATAAGTTAAGTGGCTCATTTTGTTGGAAGACTGCAGTATATGTTAAGTGGCTCATTTTGTTGGAAGACTGCAGTATAAGTGGCTCATTTAGTTGGAAGACTGCAGTATAAGTTAAGTGGCTCATTTAGTTGGAAGACTGCAGTACAAGTTAAGTGGTTAATTTTGTTGGAAAACTGCAATATAAGTTAAGTGGCTCATTTTGTTGGAAGACTGCAGTATAAGTTAAGTGGTTCATTTTGTTGGAAGACTGCAGTATAAGTTAAGTGGCTCATTTTGTTGGAAGACTGCAGTACAAGTTAAGTGGTTAATTTTGTTGGAAGACTGCAGTATAAGTTAAGTGGCTCATTTAGTTGGAAGACTGCAGTATAAGTTAAGTGGCTCTATTTGTTGGAAGACTGCAGTATAAGTTAAGTGGTTAATTTTGTTGGAAGACTGCAGTATAAGTTAAGTGGCTCATTTTGTTGGAAGACTGCAGTATAAGTTAAGTGGCTCATTTTGTTGGAAGACTGCAGTATAAGTGGCTCATTTAGTTGGAAGACTGCAGTATGTTAAGTTAGTCTCATTTTGTTGGAAGACTGTAGTATAAGTTAAGTGGCTCATTTTTTGGAAGACTGCAGTATAACTGGCTCATTTAGTTGGAAGACTGCAGTATAAGTTAAGTGGCTCATTTAGTTGGAAGACTGCAGTATAAGTTAAGTGGTTCATTTTGTTGGAAGACTGCAGTATAAGTTAAGTAGCTCATTTAGTTGGAAGACTGCAGTATAAGTTAAGTGGTTCATTTTGTTGGAAGACTGCAGTATAAGTTAAGTGGCTCATTTTGTTGGAAGACTGCAGTATAAGTTAAGTGGCTCATTTTGTTGGAAGACTGCAGTATAAGTTAAGTGGCTCATTTTGTTGGAAGACTGCAGTATAAGTTAAGTGGCTCATTTTGTTGGAAGACTGCAGTACAAGTTAAGTGGTTCATTTTGTTGGAAGACTGCAGTATAAGTTAAGTGGCTCATTTTGTTGGAAGACTGCAGTATAAGTGGCTCATTTTGTTGGAAGACTGCAGTATAAGTTAAGTGGCTCATTTTCTTGGAAGACTGCAGTATAAGTGGCTCATTTTGTTGGAAGACTGCAGTATAAGTTAAGTGGCTCATTTTGTTGGAAGACTGCAGTATAAGTGGCTCATTTAGTTGGAAGACTGCCGGATAAGTTAAGTGGATCATTTTGTTGGAAGACTGCAGTATAAGTTAAGTGGCTCATTTTGTTGGAAGATGGCAGTATAAGTGGCTCATTTAGTTGGAAGACTGCAGTATAAGTTAAGTGGCTCATTTTGTTGGAAGGCTGCAGTATAAGTTAAGTGGCTCATTTTGTTGGAAGACTGCAATATAAGTTAAGTGGTTCATTTTGTTGGAAGACTGCAATATAAGTTAAGTGGTTCATTTTGTTGGAAGACTGCAATATAAGTTAAGTGCCGTATAAGTTAAGTGGTTCATTTTGTTGGAAGACTGCAGTATAAGTTAAGTGGCTCATTTTGTTGGAAGACTGCAGTATAAGTTAAGTGGTTAATTTTGTTGGAAGACTGCAGTATAAGTTAAATGGCTCATTTTGTTGGAAGACTGCAGTATAAGTTAAGTGGCTCATTTTGTTGGAAGACTGCAGTATAAGTGGCTCATTTAATTGGAAGACTGCAGTATAAGTTAAGTGGCTCATTTTGTTGGAAGACTGCAGTGTAAGTTAAGTGGCTCATTTAGTTCGAAGACTGTAGTATAAGTTAAGTGGCTCATTTTTTTGGAAGACTGCAGTATAAGTGGCTCATTTAGTTGGAAGACTGCAGTATAAGTTAAGTGGCTCATTTTGTTGGAAGACTGCAGTATAAGTGGCTCATTTTGTTGGAAGACTGCAGTATAAGTTAAGTGGCTCATTTTGTTGGTAGGCTGCAGTATAAGTTAAGTGGCTCATTTTGTTGGAAGACTGCAGTATAAGTGGCTCATTTAGTTGGAAGACTGCAGTATAAGTTAAGTGGTTCATTTTGTTGGAAGACTGCAGTATAAGTTAAGTGGCTCATTTAGTTGGAAGACTGCAATATAAGTTAAGTGGTTCATTTTGTTGGAAGACTGCAGTATAAGTTAAGTGGCTCATTATGTTGGAAGACTGCAGTATAAGTTAAGTGGCTCATTTTGTTGGTAGACAGCAGTATAAGTTAAGTGTCTCATTTTGTTGGAAGACTGCAGTATAAGTTAAGTGGTTCATTTTGTTGGAAGACTGCAGTATAAGTTAAGTGGTTCATTTTGTTGGAAGACTGCAGTATAATTTAAGTGGCTCATTTTGGTGGAAGACTGCAGTATAAGTTAAGTGGTTCATTTTGTTGGAAGACTGCAGTATAAGTTAAGTGGTTCGTTTTCTTTAGAGACTGCAGTATAAGTTAAGTGGCTCATTTTGTTGGAAGACTGCCGTATACATTAAGTGGCTCATTTTGTTGGAAGACTGCATTATAATTTAAGTGACTCATTTTGTTGGAAGACTGCAGTATAAGTTAAGTGGTTCATTTTGTTGGAAGACTGCTGAAAAAATATTTTGATCTTTCTTGCTTACTGCTTGCTGTGATGGATCTGCAGTGTTCTTATGACACTCAGTCTTGCTGGCTGGATTCTGCTAAAATTCAAAGTCTGATTATATTTGCATTCACAGTCTGTTGCATACAGAAACTTGCAGAGTATACACTGATGAGAGAATATACTTTGCAGCATTAACTTTAAAGAGCAGTAACAAATAACTTTTTATAATAAATCAAACGAACCCACGTTGCAGCTTAAAAGTACTGTTCCAACTTTACTTCTCATATAGTACAGATGATGTGAGAGATTTAACATTTACCTCAGAACACCAAATGTGTTCCTACCATACCCCTCTAAACAACTGGATTTATACAGCTCTTTATATACTCTTTTTAGTCATGCATAAACATATTTTGGAGAATTGCTTATCCTGTAGAAACAATACTAAACTTCCTTGTTTAACAATGTCTTGTAAGAGACCAGCTTTTCTGACAGTGTGTATATCCTGTAACAGTGTCCTGATGTCCATGTAGAAAAACATATTTTTGAGGAAACACATTGTCTGTATTCTATTTGAATCTGTGTATAGAAACATATGTTCTTATGTCAATGCTGATAAGCATATCCTGTTTTTTATGCAGAAAAACATATTTTTGAGAAAACACATTGTCAGAGATCAGCTTTTCTGACAGTGTGAACATCCTGTATTTTATTTGGATCTTTGTATAAAAAACATCTGTTATTCTGTTTTTCCATGCAGAATAACATGTCATTGTTCTTTAAAAGCAGATTTTGCATTTTTGTTCTTGCATACATCCTGTTTTGAGTCTGTAAGGGAATAATGTCCATTCTTTAAGAGCAGATTTTGTATTTTTGCTCTTGCATACATCCTGTTTTGAGTCTGTAAGGGAAGAATGTCCATTCAGCAGATTCCTTTTCCAAGCCATGGTCATTTAGTATGACTGCTGATCACATATTACTTAAACTTTGTTTCTACATTTAAGCAAGCCTTTTCTTTCAGCATATTTACAACATAATTAATTTCAGACTAATATTAATAAAATCTAACAATTCCCTCTGTTTTTAAACATACTCAAAACATTTTATATAGAAAACATAAGAAACAAACCTTTACAATGATATTAAGTATTACTACCAAACTGAATGTATTTCAAACTTTTTCTTTTGCAGACCATTCTATGAAAATATTTTGTCAGTTATGAGCTGTGTCTGCTTTAATTTTACTTGATTAATGTATTATTTTGCAATCACAGAATTTAATTTATGACTTAGAACTGTTTCATTAACTTTTTGCAACTGTTGAATTAACTATAAGAGACAATAACCATGTGCTACTGCGAGCATTTATACACTACTGAAAACACACAATTTCAATGTCATTTTAACCAAAACATTGTGGTCATGTCTTTGAACTGCCCATTAACATCTTGGTTGAATACCGATTACAATGTATCCTGATCAGTATGTATTTACACAGACTGTTTGCTATTTATGCATTTCAATTTACTAGGTATACTGGACCCATTTTTTTAAAACTTGTTTTTTCACACATATTTATTACTAGACATTTATTTAATTTCTACTGAATTCTTCTGCATTTATACATACAAAGACTACCATTTGTACTGAATTCTTCTGCATACAATGACTATAAAGTAGATTTAGTCTAATCTTACAAATTTAATAACATTAATATTAAGCAAAATCTTGGAAAATGTTTGTCTCTTTAGAAATATCTAGTGGAATTGATACCATATCCACATGTCCTGTTATTTTAAACTACATACTCAGCAATTAAAATATTGATGCTTTTTTATACCAACATTGTCATTGATGCTTTTTTATACCAACATTGTTTTGCCAAAAACATATAAAAATAGTGACCAATCTTGATCAATTTCTTACATATCTTTACTTTTTCTTGTATAGCTGTAATCAATTTTAAGCCATCTCTTGTTTTTTAAACCATTATGATAGCTATTAACAACTTGTAAAATATCTTATCCTTTCAGATTTAATCCAGTTTACCAGTATTTCTAATACACTAATACCTGTTTTTTCCTCTCCCTAAAAGAGTATTGTCAAGAAGGAATGAGATATTTTTTCCTGTAGCTTGTTTATTTTTTCTGTAGCTTTATTTTAGACCCTTGTGCAGTACTGCTTATACAGTCAGTGTAAAACTGAGAACGTGCCCCTCCCCCTGTAGTACTGTTGTTCCTGCCCTATGCTGTAAGAATAGAATGTATGTCAGCCTAACACTATGGTTATACATTTATTTTATTAAATTATGAACTTTTGTCTGATTTGATAATTTTTTATAAAGCTTTTGCTGTTTACTACCACTAGTAGGCATTTACACCCTCCTGCATAATTGATTTGAACTGTATATATACTATAGCCCATTTGCTGGCTGTACTTGATGCAACTGAGGTTTTGTTTTTGTCCTTTTAACATTTACTTGCAAACAGATTATCAGTGACATCTATGCACAATTGTGGCATTTTATTACAATTACCAAATAGTGTTGCCTGTAAATATTTTAACAATTATGTTTTAATAACAATGATGCTTTAGAAAAACTCAAGCTACTTATCTGGCAATCAGTCTTGTTGTTTATCTTATCTTTCCAGCATTTCCTGTAACTATTCATTCAGTCTAGGAAGGTCTGAGCTTACATTTCATACTCTGTAAACTATAGTTAATTCTTTTGGCATTTTTCCTTTAATGTGATTGTGATTTGCATAACTATGCATTTATACAACATAAATAGACATCATTTTACAATTACCTTACATGGATTTCAGTATTTTTTTTTATTTAACAATTTAACAATTTAACTATTTAACTGTCCTGCCATTAATTTTACAAAAACTGTTTGACTAATATCATCTGTGATTTTCTTTTTAAAATTCAGAACTTTAACTGTTTGGTGTTACTATATAATTATAAACAAATTGTAAAAAACAAAATAGATATTAGTTTAACCAACACATTTATATTTATATTATTTATATTTGCTGTTGTCTGCCTTATTGTAACAGATGTACTCTAGATGAAAAGAACACACATGCATGTCTGTCTTGTATCTGTATATCTTTATACAAGCATGTCAGTCTTGTGACTTTAAATTTTTACTCATCTATTTTTATTTAATTTTATACACTAGAACAGTTTTGTTTACCTTTTGACTATGCTAATGAATGGCATTCATATGCTTTACTTTACTGTAGTACTGATAGATGTCTTGCTTTAACTGAATGAAAGTAAAACATTTGAGAATGATTTGTCCAGACATCAGATCCTACTATCCTACCATGTATGTTTTAACCATTTTCAAAACATAAACATATTATAAAATATATTTCTTTTGCACAGATTAACTGTGTATGTAGGAAGTTCCCAGTCTCTGTCAGTTCAGATAATTTATTTCCTTTATCCTGCAACTGCTGTTGAATTTTCTGGAATGTTGTATTGTCTTTCTGACATTCTTTAGTAAGCTGTTCTGCTGAATTTGAAACTCCTATGCACTTTTGAAAAGATGTATGTATAACTTGTCTAAGCTTCCTGAACTCATTGTGTCTGTCT
The DNA here is from genome assembly GCF_019279795.1 of Protopterus annectens. Lineage (NCBI taxonomy): Eukaryota > Metazoa > Chordata > Ceratodontiformes > Protopteridae > Protopterus > Protopterus annectens. The sequence continues at coordinate 1,893,397,034 of NC_056732.1, read as the reverse complement.
TTTAGAAGTTTATTACATTCCTTTGTAACAAAATGTACTAGGGGTTCTATCAGTAACTGATTTGACTCACATGTGATGACAGGACATAACTGTTCAACATCAGAATGTAATGGAAACACTTTACCCTTAGTTAATTCTTCAGATCTGTCTTTACAGTCTATTTTTTTCGCAATATGATGCAATATTATTTTATGACAATACACAAAATGCAGTTTTTGTTGAAGCACACAATAAACATTTGTCATATTTCACATGATTTTCTTTGAGATACCAGTCAAATATTGTAATACATTTGCATAATGCCCTACTATCAACCTGCCCTAATAAGGTTTTACATTTACTAATGTGCTGTGTATACCAACATAGCATTTTTTTACTAAAGTTTGGTTTACTCCTGCATGAATTATAAATAATATCCATACTGTCTAGTAATATACAACCTGTCTAGGAATACAGAAACTATATATGAATATACAAACTGTTTAAGAATATAAAACCTCTCTTAAGAATATACAAACTGTTTTAACATCATCCACACTAAATATGTGACACAGAAAAAAGTCTTACCAGTTAGCAAGAAAACAGGTGATCAGGCTGCTATTGCAGATGGCTGGAAATTTTTCAAAGTCACTTGAGAAGCTGGGAAAGCACAACAGGCAGTGGACTGATGGGCTAGTGGATATCCCCCTTTTCTTGAAGAATTTATGGCACTGCGAATTTCTTGAACTAGTCTCACTCCGGATTGTAGACGTCTAAAAACTTTACTACTGCAAGCTGCATAAACTGGAATACTTCTGTTCAGAATTGACACATACGTACAAATGTTAGTTACTGCAATTTAACTGAAGTGACCCTCTGCAGGGCTTACCATCACTCCTTCTGTGTTTGAATACAGATTGTAGGTTCAAATGCAGGCTAGCTTGCCATTGAAAAAATTATATGGTGCTAGTCACTCAGCTGCCTCGCCATTGAAAAAATATTTTGATCTTACTTGCTTACTGCTTGCTGTGATGGATCTGCAGTTTTCTTATGACACTCAGTCTTGCTGGCTGGATTCTGCTAAAATTCAAAGTCTGATTATATTTGCATTCACAGTCTGTTGCATACAGAAACTTGCAGAATATACACTGATGAGAGAATATACTTTGCAGCATCAACTTTAAAGAGCAGTAACAAATAACTTTTTATAATAAATCAAACGAAGCCACGTTGCAGCTTAAAAGTACTTTTCCAACTTTACTTCTCATATAGTACAGATGATGTGAGAGATATAACATTTACCTCAGAACACCAAATGTGTTCCTACCATACCCCGCTAAACAACTGGATTTATACAGCTCTTTATATACTCTTTTTAGTCATGCATAAACATATTTTGGAGAATTGCTTATCCTGTAGAAACAATACTAAACTTCCTTGTTTAACAATGTCTTGTAAGAGACCAGCTTTTCTGACAGTGTGAATATCCTGTAACAGTGTCCTGATGTCCATGTAGAAAAACATATTTTTGAGGAAACACATTGTCTGTATTCTATTTGAATCTGTGTATAGAAACATATGTTCTTATGTCAATGCTGATAAGCATATCCTGTTTTTTTATGCAGAAAAACATATTTTTGAGAAAACACATTGTCAGAGATCAGCTTTTCTGACAGTGTGAACATCCTGTATTTTATTTGGATCTTTGTATAAAAAACATCTGTTATCCTGTTTTTCCATGCAGAATAACATGTCATTGTTCTTTAAAAGCAGATTTTGCATTTTTGTTCTTGCATACATCCTGTTTTGAGTCTGTAAGGGAATAATGTCCATTCTTTAAAAGCAGATTTTGTATTTTTGCTCTTGCATACATCCTGTTTTGAGTCTGTAAGGGAAGACTGTCCATTCAGCAGATTCCTTTTCCAAGCCATGGTCATTTAGTATGACTGCTGATCACATATTACTTAAACTTTGTTTCTGCATTTAAGCAAGCCTTTTCTTTCAGCATATTTACAACATAATTAATTTCAGACTAATATTAATAAAATCTAACAACTGCAATATAAGTTAAGTGGTTCATTTTGTTGGAAGACTGAAGTATAAGTTAAGTGGCTCATTTTGATGGAAGACTGCAGTATAAGTTAAGTGGCTCATTTTGTTGGAAGACTGCAGTATAAGTTAAGTGGTTCATTTTGTGGAAGACTGCAGTATAAGTTAAGTGGCTCATTTTGTTGGAAGACTGCAGTATAAGTTAAGTGGTTCATTTTGTTGGAAGACTGCTGTATAAGTTAAGTGGCTCATTTTGTTGGAAGACTGCAGTATAGGTTAAGTGGTTCATTTTGTGGGAAGACTGCATTATAAGTTAAGTGGTTCATTTTGTTGGAAGACTGCAGTATAAATTAAGTGGATCATTTTGTTGGAAGACTGCAGTATAAGTTAAGTGGTTCATTTTGTGGAAGACTGCAGTATAAGTTAAGTGGCTCATTTTGTTGGAAGACTGCAGTATAAGTTAAGTGGTTCATTTTGTTGGAAGACTGCAGTATAAGTTAAGTGGCTCTTTTTTGGAAGAGTGCAGTATAAGTTAAGTGGCTCATTTTATTGGAAGACTGCAGTACACGTTAAGTGGCTCATTTTGTTGGAAGACTGCAGTATAAGTTAAGATGCTCATTTTGTTGGATGACTGCAGTATAAGTTAAGTGGAATGAGAGGTTTGTTCATTTTACTTACATTGCTTTGGAATGACACTGCTGAGATCAGGTAACAGGCTTTTTAAGCACTGTGTCCTTTACCCAAGTGCTATGTGATCTTGGAGTTATAATTTCATAGAGGGTATAGTGGATGCAAAAAAAATTCCATGGTTTGTGTCTGGTATATTGACTCTCAATATTATATGACACTGATAACCCAGTATGTATGCTATTATATATGGCTCAAAGAACAAACGCTGCAGTAAACAAACCTCACCAAAGATAGCAGCCACACCAGTCCAGTAGTTTAGGCAATAAGGCTCACAATCAGGCAAAAAGTCCAAACAGATTTATTAACGTGTCAAAAATATTCCAGAAATACACTCCACACACGTTTTCGTGGATATAAATGACTTCATCAGATACAACAAGATCCTGCATTCAACAAGTTTAAATACTATAGCAAACCACTAATTGATAAATTGATAAATCATTAATTAAACATTTAAAGTCAAAAAGCTAACTAAAACCACATATTCCAACAAATGAAGTTACCAATGCATTAAAATATATCTAATACATCCTAATCCACAGGAGCACTAAACTAAAAAATTGTTTTAAATTTAACTTAGAATTTCATAAAATACATAACTATGTTCTTTTACTAGTATAAATCAAAAAATAATACAAATAATGAATGTATAAAACAGCTTAAGCACTATAAATTTAAATATAGTGTGCTTTGATTTTTAAAAAAGGAACAATCGAAATGGATTCATTAAGGCCAAGGGGTCTATTGGCCTCCAACAAAATCTGCCAATAGGTTTCTTGGTGGGCCAAGCGTGCCTCCCAAGGACCCCCCCTAATGTCCTTAGGAACCACATCAAAACAACAAAAACTTAGCATTGTTCCATGTAATAGTATGTTTATACAGGGCACTAGTATTTTTGCACTTAGAAATATCGTAAATGTGCTCATAAATACGCCTAGAAAATAACCTTTCGGTTTTGCCAACGTAGAACGCTGGACATTGTTGGCATATGGCCAGATAAACCAAACCACCAGTTTTACAGTTGTAATGACCCCTGACCTTGATGTCCCTGCCTCTACTTTCCAAAAACACATGGCTAGCCTGAAGTATATACTTGCAAGAGGAACAATGACCACACTTAAAGACCCCCACATTGGGTCTAGAGTGCAAGGTAGGGGCATGTTGTTGCTCTAAAGTCTTTTTAATATTTATACCCCTCCTGAACACAGTTTTAACATCCTTACCCTTAAAGGTATCCAGGTCGGTCAACTCTTTAAAGGTGTCCCATTCCCTTTCCACAATGCTTCTTATATGAGAGGCATTTCCACTAAACTGTGTAATGAAAGTAAAACTACTTGCAAACTGGTCAGTTTTACTGTTTGTAATACTATCTAGGGTATTAGCACCAGACCTACCCAATATGGGAGCAAATCTAGAAGATCTAGCTAAAGTAACCTCCTCTTCAACGGTCTTAATCAAGGATACAGGGTAACCCCTTTCTAAAAATAATTTTTGTAAGGTGCCACATTCCTGCTGATAATCCACATCTAGGGAAGTCATCCTGGAAATACGAACGTACTGTCCCTTTAGTATCCCCCTTTTTTGAAAATTAGGGTGTGAACTCTGATAATGTAAATACCCATTGGAAAATGTGGGTTTACGGTAAATACTAGATTTAAACCCACCATCAACCATGGTAAGTGTTACATCCAAATAATTAACACTATGCTGGGAAATATGATGTGTAAACCTTAAGAAATTGGTGGTGGTATGGATGTACTGAATAAATTTCCCTATATCACCCACGGCACCTGTCCAAAAGATACAAACATCATCAAGAAATCGAACATAAAAGTTCCAAGATTTGGAAAAAGGGCTATCCAGGATAAATTTCTTTTCCCAAATGTGCATAATAATGTCAGCAAAGATAGGTGCACAATTTGCCCCCATTGGCACACCTGTTTTTTGATGGAAATATTCCCCAGAAAAGAACACATAATTGTTCTTTAAAACTGTTCCCATTAACTCAGTGATGGCATGCACATCATTATTGGTAATGTTGGGGCATTCCCAAAGGGCCTCCTCTAACCATTCAAGACCTAGTTCGTGGGGAATGACAGAAAAAAGATCCACCACGTCAATAGTCAAAAATACCAAATTAGGTACAAAAGTTCTGATGTTACTTGACCTTAAAAGGCCCAGGAATCTTTTAAAATGTATTCTTCCCTACCCCATAGCTCTTTCAATTTCCAATCCAAAAATTTGGATATAGGATGTGTTTTGGAACCTTGGGAGGCCACTATGGGCCTTAAAGGGGGGTCAATGGGGTCTTTGTGCACCTTGGGAATCCCAAAAATGGATGGTATTCTGGGGTCTAAGTTAGAAAGGAAGGTGTAGACTGGGAAATCAATAACCTCCTGATCTAGTAAGTCCTGAATAACTAGATCAATCTTATGGTAAGAAATATGGATTTCATTCAGGGAGGCAGAGGTGTATTTCTGATGGTCATGAAGGATGTCATACATTTTACCTTGGTAAACCAAACTATCCATAATGACCGTCCCCCCACCCTTATCAGGCTCCATAACCCTAAGGGTAGGGTCACCCCTAAGATTTTCAAGTAATTGTCTCTCCTCTTGTGTTAGGTTAGCCCCAGAACAGTCCATACCCAACTCCTTCTTAAACCTACCCTCGATCCTTTTCTCAAAATTTTTGAGCTGTGGGTGAAGAGGGGGATTAAAAGTACTAGATTTCGGGTAGGTCTGGTGCTAATACCCTAGATAGTATTACAAATAGTAAAACTGACCAGTTTGCAAGTAGTTTTACTTTCATTACACAGTTTAGTGGAAATGCCTCTCATATAAGAAGCATTGTGGAAAGGGAATGGGACACCTTTAAAGAGTTGACCGACCTGGATACCTTTAAGGGTAAGGATGTTAAAACTGTGTTTAGGAGGGGTATAAATATTAAAAAGACTTTAGAGCAACAACATGCCCCTACCTTGCACTCTAGACCCAATGTGGGGGTCTTTAAGTGTGGTCATTGTTCCTCTTGTAAGTATATACTTCAGGCTAGCCATGTGTTTTTGGAAAGTAGAGGCAGGGACATCAAGGTCAGGGGTCATTACAACTGTAAAACTGGTGGTTTGGTTTATCTGGCCATATGCCAACAATGTCCAGCGTTCTACGTTGGCAAAACCGAAAGGTTATTTTCTAGGCGTATTTATGAGCACATTTACGATATTTCTAAGTGCAAAAATACTAGTGCCCTGTATAAACATACTATTACATGTAACAATGCTAAGTTTTTGTTTTTTGTTTTGGATGTGGTTCCTAAGGACATTAGGGGGGGTCCTTGGGAGGCACGCTTGGCCCACCAAGAAACCTATTGGCAGATTTTGTTGGAGGCCAATAGACCCCCTGGCCTTAATGAATCCATTTCGATTGTTCCTTTTTTAAAAATCAAAGCACATTATATTTAAATTTATTGTGCTTAAGCTGTTTTATATATTCATTATTTGTATTATTTTTTGATTTACACTAGTAAAAGAATATAGTTATGTATTTTATGCAATTCTAAGTTAAATTTAAAACAATTTTTTAGTTTAGTGCTCCTGTGGATTAGGATGTATTAGATATATTTTAATGCATTGGTAACTTCATTTGTTGGAATATGTGGTTTTAGTTAGCTTTTTGACTTTAAATGTTTAATTAATGATTTATCAATTTATCAATTAGTGGTTTGCTATAGTATTTAAACTTGTTGAATGCAGGATCTTGTTGTATCTGATGAAGTCATTTATATCGACGAAAACGTGTGTGGAGTGTATTTCTGGAATATTTTTGACACGTTAATAAATCTGGACTTTTTGCCTGATTGTGAGCCTTATTGCCTAAACTACTGGACTGGTGTGGCTGCTATCTTTGGTGAGGGCTATTATATATGGCTACATATCCTGATACAAATGTCTGGTATATCAGATCTCAATATTATATGACACTGATAACTCAGTACATGTGCTATTATATATGGCTACATATCCTGCATACAAATGGCTGGTATATCGAATCTCAGTATTATATGACACTGATAACTCAGTACAGATGCTATTATATATGGCTACATATCCTGCATACAAATGTCTGGTATATCGAATCTCAGTATTATATGACACTGATAACTCAGTATGTATGTATGCTATTATATATGGCTACATATCCTGCATACACATGTCTGGTATATCTACTCTCAATATTATATGACACCGATAACTCAGTACGTATGCTATTATATATGGCTACATATCCTGCATACACATCTGGTATATCTACTCTCAATATTATATGACACTGATAACTCAGTACGTATGCTATTATATATGGCTACATATCCTGCATACAAATGTCTGGTATATCGAATCTCAATATTATATGACACTGATAACTCAGTACATATGCTTTTATATATGGCTACATATCCTGCATACAAATGGCAATCTGCTGCCTTGCAGCCTATTTCAAAACTGTGGCTCTACACAATGACTGGTTTATAAAACATCAAAATATCTGTTATTTCTCATGATTTTTTCCAGAAAAATCAAGTCTAGAAAAGCACATCTCTAACACGTACACCGTGAGCATGATTTATCTGACTGTCTTGAAGGGATTCACATCTAGATCAGGGGAGGTCATTGTGCCTCTTTACTCATCCCTCATCAGGCCCATAATTGAGTACAATGCCCCTTTTGGGATGTACCTTACCAGACACCTGCAGCAACTGGAAATACCCCAAAAGTACCTCACCAAGAGGATCAAAGGGCTCAAACAGATGCCATATTCTGCCCGGTTAAAGAAACTCCAGCTCTACTCTGTGGCATACCGCCTGCTCAGAGGCGATCTGTGCCTGACGTATAAAGCCCTGTCCAATCCAGAATTAATGGACATGCTGCACCTCGGAAAATCCAAATCCCATCGGGCTATGCGCTTGAGAGACTTGAACCTCAGCACTGAAATAAATAGGACATGCTGGAGGGACAGATTCATAACCCAGAGGTTCACTTCACTCTGGAATAAAATCCCAGTCCAGGTTAGGCAGAGTCCCTCATTGACTGTCTTCAAGAGGCATCTTGATGAGTGGATGGGGGATCGTAGGTTTACCCCGGGATATCACTTCTGTGTCACTGTTAGACAGAGGCACAGTATACTAACCTCGAAAAAGGGCATAGCAAAATTAATTTAAAATGGGTGGCGAAAGCCAAACACACTCTGGCTAGGCTTATAAATGCCCTATGGCAGATAGCCTAGTATGAACCTATGAACTTATGTCTTGTTTCTTCTTTATTAGAATGGTATTAATGAGTTATAGGATGCATTTTCCATGGCAGATGAAAACACTTGCTCTTTGTTTCATTGAATGATACAAATGAGCAACAGCATGAGGATCTGTATACCGTTAATTCCTACAAAGAGTCAAAGTCCTAGGTCAAAGTTGAAAAGGAACTTTAGGACTGTCCTTTAACACAGTCAATAATCTAATAAAAATGAATACACTGATAAATAAAATGCTATAAGAAGATTCATTGCATTGCATTCACTCATAGATAAAATACTATTTCTGTAAGCATCAAAACAGTCATTGTAAATTTTGTTCAGAAAAATGCTTTCTTTGATTTGGGGTTGGTATACAAGGCATAGGGTTTGATTCTCAGCTTTGGAAATGAAATTTGCTAGACTTAAAATGGTCTACAAAAACAGCTAATGTAGTACTTACCAATAAACCTATGAAGTGCACCCGTTAATGAGGAATGAACTAAGCATCATCACACGTTATCCCAACAGTTACATGACTGAAGGATAACTCAAACTACTGTTGACATAATAAAGTCACAAGTAATCTGCTACAATATATCCTTGTTCCTTACAAAAACAAAACTTCCAGCTCATTCAGTACTGAAGTAACTAAAGTACACCCCATGAATTCGAAGTAACTATAGTACACCCCAAGAATTCAAAGTAACTAAAGTACGTCATGAATTTGAAGTAACTAAAGTACACCCCATGAATTCAAAGTAACTAAAGTACACCCCATGAATTTGAAGTAACTAAAGTACACCCCATGAATTCAAAGTAACTAAAGTACACCCCATGAATTTGAAGTAACTAAAATCCACCCTGTGAAGATTGGGGTAGAGAAGGAGTGAAGGCTGCCAGCCTAGTCAAATAGAATTTGATACATAATTCTGATATTTGTAAATATAAATCTAAAAATCATGCTTGTTTCTTAAATGAAAGAAAACACTGTAAATGTGAACTTCAAGACTGTAGCAACATTGCCATCTGCTGTAAGGAAAACTAAGCCTAGCATTTCAAATGTTCTTTGAAGTTAAAATTATGTGTTGTAGGTTCTTTGATCTGTAGAGCTTGGAGTCATTTGGTCTGGGCTATCACATTCTTTCTATTGTTTTAACTTAAGGAATAATTACTAGAGTGTACATGTGAAATGTATTTTATTGTTGTAGTTTCCTGAGCAGGTGTTAGCCTGCTAAATAATGTAGCCTGTTGGCCTGGGAACTCCAGACTAAGTGTCAAAATGATGTACTGTGTATACTGGGAAAACCTAAGTGCTGTTAGTTATTTAAAAAAAAACTATTGTACAGAGAGAGACTGTAAGCATTTTGATCTTGATATCTAACTCTCAGCACTGCCTTATGCTCTCCTTATGTAAGTAGTATCTTGTATGTTTTCTTATAGAAATAACTAGGACTATAAAGATTAGACTTGTGTTTTTCTGTTATATCAGAACTTTCCTACTGTATTGTTTTAAGTTTCTGTGTGATCTCTGAATTCTTGAATACCACTGGGGTGTTGTAGTATTGTTTTGTGTTTTAGTATTTATTATTAAATATTTTAAAAACCTTTTACCTTTGGCTGGTTTGTGTAGAGACAAGTTAAGCTCTAGAGTACATTGCATATTTATAGAGTTTATTGTACAAAGCCACTCTAATAAGCCTTAGACTGATTAGTCACACTCACCAATTGGATAATAATATTGCACGGTAATAACTGGACACCCTTTTAAGGGCCTTTGTGTAGCTGATACGTATTAGCTGGTGCTGGTGGCAGTTATTACTACTGTATAGTCTGGGTAAAGGTCACAGCTGGAGAATCTGTGTCAGCCTTTCCCAGGAGTGTCTGTGAAGTTGTATAAATACTTATCTCAAAGTGTGTGTGGTGTGTCAGCTACTTTGGCAGGGACACGAAGCACTGGTGGGACAGGGAGGGTACTGGAGTTTAGCTTGCCAGCTAGGCTGAGATCTGGACCTTATAGCTGTGCCAGTGGGGAGTCTTATTGGGGACCTGGGGAGCAAGGGAGCAACCAGCCCCAGACTGACTGTGATCTTTGTGTGAACTTAAGGGAAATTGTACTTTACTGTGTGTATTTGTTATCCTTTCCTCTTATATGAGATGCCCTCCCTGGTGTTAGTGGTAAGGATTGAAGCTCCTTGATTGCTGGGCCAGGGCATGGCCGTCACATTGTGGTTTGCAGTGGTTGGATCCACTTCACATACTAATTGGCTTGTAGTGGTGTGGGTTGAGTGAATCCTGTAGCTTATGTGCAGTGATCTCTGAAGATGTTTTGTACTCTAAATCAGCCATGCAGTGAATACTCAGAGTTCAGTTCGCAATTGTTTTATTTCATTTGTTAGCTTAGTTAGTCAGGGTGAGTAGGCAGCATGTCAGCACAGGAGTAGGGAAAGCTGACAAGGAGCCAGCTGGAGGAGATGTGCCAGGCTAGGGGACTGGTGCATGAAAACCTGACTAAGGTGGACCTGATTGCAGCCTTGCTTACAGCTGCATCAGAAAACAGCATCCAGGAGGACAATCAGACTGGCAGTGGAGATACAATATCCTCGGAGAATGGACAGCTCAACCTTTTTGCGAAGGACAATCAGAATGGCAGTGGAGATAGAATATCCTCGGAAAATGGACAGCTCAACCTTTCTGCAGGGGACTTAAAAATCCTGCTGGAGCTAAAGAGACTTCAGTTGGAGACCAGGCATTTGGACATAAAAGCCAAAGAAAAGGAGCATGAGAGGAAGCATGAGAGGGAAATGCTGACTCTTCACCAGAGTAATGGATGTAATGGGGAAGGGAGTAACTGGACCCCAGAAGCACAACAGGTCAGAAAATTTCTTCCACAATTTAAAGAGGGGGATAATTTTGATAGTTTAATTCATATGTTTGACAAGATATGCAAACAGTATAGTGTTGACCAAAGGCTCTGGGTACGGTTCCTGACTCACTTACTCCATGGGAAAGCTGTAACTTGTATATCACAAATGCCTGACTCTGTCTGTTTTGATTATACTGCTGTGAAAAAACACTTGTTGAAATGTTTTAAGCTAACATATGAAATGTATAGGAAAAAGTTTCATGAGCATAGACGCAAGGCAGATGAGAATGTATGTGAATATGTTGCTGAACTGAACACTTATTTTCATAGCTGGGTGAGTGGATGTCAGGTCACCACTTTTGAAGGGCTGGCAGACCTTTTGGTGAGGGAACAAGCCCTTAGCACTTTGCCTGAGGACATGGGGATCCGGTTAGCTTATAGACAATGTGCTACTTCAGATGAGTTGGGGAAGAAGGGAGACTTATACCTGGCAAGCAGGGCAGCCCAACACAGGAAGGGGACCCCCAGTACTGCTCATGGGTCTAAAGGAACCCATGGTGGGCAGCACAGACTGCCCCAACAGAATCTGCCAGTAGCAGGGGAAGCCACTAGTCCAGGTAAACATCCAGGAGCTAGGGATAAGTGTTTTGAATGCAAACAGTGGGGCCATGTGGCATACAGTTGTCCACAGAGGCAAAGTGGGGAACCAAAGGTGAGGGAGCAAGTATGTGGGAAAGACAAAATGCCAATAGTAGGTTGTCTTGAGACAACAGGGGTATGGAACTACCATTCTGCAGATGTCCTGAGAGGGAAGGATTTGGATGAGGCAGTACCATGTATTTATGCAGTTATACATGGTCAGGCTAGGAGACAAGCATGTGGGTCTGGTAGCCTGGGGAAGACCCAGACAGCTTGCATACTTGCAGCCAGGACTGGTGAGGTAGTCACTTCAGGGAGTGAGCTACTCTGTAGCAGTGAGACTGAAAGTGAGCCACAGCTACTTGTGGGTACTGATGTTCCCTTGGACAGGGTAACTGCAAAGGTAGATGTGAGTAGAAGTACCCAGGCTGACAGTGAGGCACTGCTGTCAGAGCATGCCAGACTTCCTGTGGAAGGGGAGCTGGGAAGGGTTATAAGGAGAGAGTTGAGACAGGCTCAGCTCTCAGACCCTACACTGCAAGGCCTGAGGCAGGTAGCTAGGGAGGCACTTGATTCTCAAGGCAAGGGGGGATCTGTATACTGGGACAAAGGGTTACTATACAGAGAGTGGACCCCTGAGTGAGGGCTAGAAGATGAGAGAGTACAGCAGTTGGTAGTGCCTAGAGCCCACCATCTGTCCCTTCTAGCCATAGCCCATGATATTCCCTTTGCAGGTCATATGAGCATAAAACGTACAAAGAGGCGTACTATGTAGAACTTCTATTGGCCTGGAATTTCCAGAGATGTAACAGGGTACTGCAAGACCTGTGAGTAGTGCCAAAAAGTAGGCAAGGCAGGAGACAAGGTGAGAGCTCCTTTGATGCCTTTGCCTGTGATTGAGGAGCCATTTCAGAGGGTAGCTATGGATATTGTGGGTCCTCTGAGTACCCCAAATTCCACAGGGAAAACGTATATCCTAGTGGTAGTGGATTATGCTACACGATACCCGGAGGCAGTGGCTTTGTCCTCCATTGAGGCAGAGAAGGTGGCAAATGCTTTGTTAGAGATTTTCAGCAGGGTAGGTTTCCCAAAAGAAATACTGACTGACCGATGTGGCAATTTCATGTCAGACCTGCTGGCTTGTCTGTGGAAGTCATGTGGGGTGAAGCACATGAAGACCACCCCCTACCATCCCCAGACTAATGGTCTTGTTGAGAGGTTAAACTCTACAATCAAGTCCATGCTACAGGCATTTGCAGATCAGTTTAAGAGGGAGTGGGACAAATATTTTCCCCATCTGTTGTTTTCTTACAGAGAGGTTCCCCAGGAATCCACAGGTTTTTCTCCCTTTGAGTTGCTGTATGGGCATAGGGTGAGGAGACCTCTAGATTTAATTCGAGATGAGTGGGAAGGTGAGTGTGAATCTCACAAGGAGTCTGTTGTGGCATACATCCTAATCCTCAGGACGAGACTCAGGGAGCTCATGGGCTTGGCCCAGGAGAACCTGGCAGAAGCCCAACAACAGAAAAAGGTGTGTTATGACAGGAATGCTTGAACTAGAGAGTATGCTGTGGGGCAGCAGGTAATGGTTCTCTTTCCTGTCAGACACAACAAACTGCAAGCAGCGTGGGAGGGATCCTACAAGATGGTAAGAAATGTAAGTGATGTTAACTACATAGTAGAACTGCTAGGCAGATGGCAGGGGCAGAAATTGTACCATGTTAACATGATGAAACTTACCATGATAGGGACACCCTTGTGCTGAGCATTTGCAGTGGATTGCAGGAGGAGTCTGAGGGAGATCTGGGGAATAATCTGCTCAGGGAGGCTCAGGCTGACACCTCGGTGGAAGGGGTAGCAATGTCCCAGCAGCTATCTCCTACCCTGGTTCGAAAAATCCATGCAGTGTTGCAGGATATTGGGGACATGTTCACTGGGAAATTAGGGTGCACCCACCAAGTGCAGCACCAGGTGGATACATGACTCCAAAGGCCTATTAGGCAGGTCGCTTATAGGGTGCCTGAGAGTGTCAGACAGACTCTGAGGGAAGATGTACAGGAGATGTTGGAACTAGGGGTGATTCAAGAGTCCAACAGTCCTTGGGTCTTGCCAGTGGTGCATGTGCCAAAGAAGGATGGCAGCACCAGGTTCTGTGTGGACTACAGGAAATTAAATAGTCACACAGAGTCAGATGCTTACCCCATACCTAGGACAGATGAGGCCCTAGAGCTGCTGGGTTGGGCTAAGTATCTTACAACCATTGATCTTACCAAGGGTTACTGGCAGGTGCCCTTGACTCGCAGTGCTAGAGAGAAGTCAGCCTTTGTGACTCCTTTTGGCTTGTATGAGTTCACAAAGATGCCCTTTGGGATAAAGAATGCCACAGTGACTTTCCAGAGGCTGGAGGATAATATCCTAGCAGGATTAGGTGGGATTGCCCTTGCTTACCTAGATGATATTGCCATCTACAGCCATTCCTGGTCAGAGCACCTTCAGCATGTCAGGGAGGTGCTGGGCAGACTACAGAGGGCAGGGTTGACCATTTAGCCAAGCAAATGTCAGGAGAGTATGGCAGAGGTCTCCTACCTAGGACATAGAGTTAGGAGTGGTAAGATAAGGCCAGAACCTGCCAAAGTGGAAGCCATTCAGGCATGGCCTGCACCTGTTACCAAAAAGCAGATGAGGGCATTCTTAGGGACAGTGGGGTACTACAGAAAGTTCATCCCCAGTTATCATACCATAGCTGCTCCCCTTACAGACCTAACAAGGAAGAACAGGCCAGATAAGGTAGTGTGGACCCCAGCATGTGAGCAGGCATTCCAAAAGCTTAATGGAGCCTTGGGAGGACTCCCCATGTTAGCCAGTCCAGAATACAGCAAAGAATTTGTTGTGCAAGTGGATGCTTTGAACTATGGGGTGGGGGCTGTACTGCCAGATGTCTTCAGAAGGGGAAGAGCACCAAGTGGTTTATCTCAGTTGTAGGCTCCAATCCAGGGAGGAATGCTATGCAGCTGTAGAAAAGAAATGTCTAGCCATAGTGCGGGCACTGCAAAAACTTCAGCGTTATCTGTATGTAAGGAAATTCACTGTTATGACAGATCACAACCCTCTAACATTGTTAAACAGAGCCAGTCAGCAAAATGCCAAATTACTAAGATGGAGCCTGGGGCTGCATGCATATGATATGTCAGTGCAGCAGCACAGTGGGATTAGCAATGCCAATGCAGATGGGCTCTCAAGACAAAGAATGGGGTAAGGTATGCTCAGATAGACCTAACCCTCTCAAGCTGCATTTCTCAAGGGTCACTTCAAAAACTAGCTTGAGTTCTCTGGGGGGGGGGGTGTGAAGATTGAGGTAGAGAAGGGGTGAAGGCTGCCAGCCTAGTCAAATAGAATTTGATACATAATTCTGATATTTGTAAATATAAATGTAAAATACAGGCTTGTTTCTTAAATGAAAGAAAACAGAGTAAAATGTGAGCTTCAAGATTGCAGCAACATTGCCATCTGTTGTAAGGAAAACTAAGCCAAGCATTTCAAATATTCTTTAAAGTTAAAATTATGTCTTGTAGGTTCTTCGATCTGTAGAGCTCAGAGTCATTTGGTCTGGGCTATCACATTCTTTCTATTGTTTTAACTTAAGGAATAATTACTAGAGTGTACATGTGAAATGTCTTTTATTGTTGTAGTTTCCTGAGCAGGTGTTAGCTTGCTAAATAATGTAGTCTGTTGGCCTGGGAACTCCAGACTAAATGTCAAAATGATGTAATGTGTATACTGGGAAAACCTAAGTGTCAAAATGATGCAATCTGGGAGGACCCAGCAGAGATGTTTGTTTAGGAAGTTTAAAAACTATTGTTTAGAGAGAGTCTGTAAGCATTTTGATATTGATATCCAACTCTCACCACTGCCTTATGCTCTCTTTATGTAAGTAGTATCTTAGAAGTATGTTTTCTTATAGAAATAGCTAGGACTATAAAGATTAGACTTAAGTTTTTTTTGTTATATCAGAACTTTCCTACTGTATTGTTTTAAGTTTCTGTACAATCCCTGAGCTCTTGAATACCACTGTGGTGTAGTAGTAGTATTTTCTTGTGTTTTAGTATTTATTATTAAATATTTTAAAAAAACTTTTACCTGTGGCTGGTTTGTGTAGAGACAAGTTAAGCTCTAGAGTACATTGCATATTTATAGAGTTTATTGTATAAAGCCACTCTAATAAACCTTAGACTGATTAGTCACACTTACCAATTGGATAATAATATTGCACGGTAATAATTGGGCACCCTTTTAAGGGCCTTTGGGTAGCTTATAAGTATTAGCTGGTGGTGACGGCAGTAATTACTACCATATAGTCTGGTTAAAGGGGCACAGATGGAGAATCTGTGTCAGCCTTTCCCAGGAGTGTCTGTGAAGTTGTATAAATACTTATTTCAAAGTGCGTGTGGTGTGTCAGCTACCTGGGCATGGACACGAAGCACTGGTGGGACAGAAAGGGTACTGGAGGTTAGCTTGCCTGCTAGGCTGAGATCTGGACCCTATAGCTGTGCCAGTAGGGAGTCTTATTGGGGACCTGGGGAGCAAGGGAGCAACCAGCCCCAGACTGACTGTGATCTCTGTGTGCACTTAAGGGAAATTGTACTTTACTGTGTGTATTTGTTATCCTTTCCTCTTATATGAGACACCCTCCCTGGTGTTAGTGGTAACGATTGAGGCTCCTTGATTTTTGGGCCAGGGCATGGCCATCACACACCCCATGAATTCAAAGTAACTAAAGTCTTCTTCTTCTTTTGGCTGCTCCTGTTAGGGGTCATCACAGCAGATCATCTGTTTCCATTTCTTCCTGTCCTCTGCATCTTGCTCTGTCACACCAACCACCTGCATGTCCTCTCTCACCACATCCATAAACCTTATCTTAGGCCTCCTTCTTTTTCTGTTACCTGGCAGCTTCATCCTTAGCATCTTTTTCCCAATATACTTTGCATCCCTCCTCAGCACATGTCCAAACCAATGTAATCTTGCCTCTCTGGCTTTATCTTCAAATCTTCCAACCTGGGCTGACCCTCTAATATCCAGGCTTGGGACTGGCACAAAGAAATGCACTGGCTTGTGCATCCCCAGTGGCTGGGTTAATTCGAAGTAAATAAAGTACACTCCATGAATTCGTAATTCACATAAGAGGCAAAAGTGTTCATTGATTAAAGCTCATTCATTTGCTTTAGTGTGCATGGAATGGCATTTATTCCATCTTAGTTAGTTCACTTGCTTTAGCCTTGAGTAAAAAGAAAATCACACTTACAGTATGTGATAACAGCAAGTAGCCAAATGAAATAATCCATTGTGATGCTTAAACACCGCATGCTGATTTGCTCAGTGTAAGTCCTGCACTGTTCACGGACA
The DNA here is from genome assembly GCF_019279795.1 of Protopterus annectens. Classification (NCBI taxonomy): domain Eukaryota; kingdom Metazoa; phylum Chordata; order Ceratodontiformes; family Protopteridae; genus Protopterus; species Protopterus annectens. Next base: position 1,893,380,126 of record NC_056732.1, on the reverse strand, counting down.
TTTATGAAAGTAATATATAATGGTTTTAAATAGAAAGTTAAAACTTTTTTCTTTAATTTCATAAACATAATATACTATTAAACTACTAAGTACTTTTACTTATTTACCAGTTATGTAATGATAAAATAGTTTTTACAATGGCATTATTGTATGTTTTATCTTTTATGCTGTCAATTCTGTTAGACTGGAAGAGGAAGAAAAGCGATTTCCAGCATGCACTGCTGGACTTTCCACTACTGCCCAGAAGATTTAATTCTCCAATAGAAGCATGGTCAATGTGGTCACACAACATTTCATAGCAAGGACAGATAGGTGGGCTCATCCAAACACACTGTTTATACAACACCTGGACCCCCACAAAAGGACAAATACATCCATAATATGTACCTTTAAATGAAACAGGCAGCAATAATGCATTATCCAGTGATAAATGTTCACAATGTAATATAAGCTAGAAATATAAGAACATAGGAACTATAACATGCCTAGCCATATACACCTTTAAGTAGACCTACATAAAAGCTCAGTGTTCCTTCAAAACTGAATGAGGCCATACATGACAATCCTGGTATACATTTGTGTGTGTCCATCCAATCATCAAGACTAACCATAGGCTGGGGATACACTGAGTTAGAATACAGGAGCTCTCCCATTGTCAATCCTGTTTGTTTCTTGGTGTGTATTTAGGTCTATAGCAAGGTAAAATGATACAATGTGCCAATCTGGCAATGAACAAGAGTGAAACAGCAGCATTTTACCTTTTTAGGTATATTTTTTAATGCTTGTGGAATTTTGTGAAGACACTAATGCTTTGTAATTCAGCAGGGAGTGAGTACTAAAGTCAAAAATACATCTTCTGCAGCCCATCTGAGGGCATGTTTAATAATTCAAGGGGTTTGGTTGTATGACTTCATACCTCTTTGCTCTCACCTTACAGTTGAATGTAACACTGCATTTTGTAGCCTTTGAATAAGCCACCTGAAAGAATTTAAAAAGGATCAATGATTCCTTATTGGAAAAAGAAATAGGGTTGAAAACTTCAACTTTTCACAAATGCTTCATGAATTGTCATTATATTCCGTTTGATTTATGTTACAAAGAGGTGAACTTTGCCTGCTCTATAATGGAATAAGTGATAAGGTTTTGTTTGAATGTCTGTGCTTGGAACCCTCTGTTGGGGGAGCTAACATTAGATTAGGGAACTAAATACTAAACAATTATTACTGATAATAGAAACAAATGTAACATACATTACACACTGCCTACCAAGATCATTAAATAAACTTTAAACAATTACTTGCAATCATTAAGCAGTCATTAAACTCTTTCAAAATGAACTTGCTATATATATATATATATATATATATATATATATATATATATAAATATATATATATATATATATATATATATATATATATATATATATATATATATATATATATATATATATATATATATATGCATGTATGCATATATGTATATATGTATGTATGTATGTGTGTATCCATCTACACAAAGACACATGCACACACAGACACACACACGAATGCATGCATGTACGCAAGCACACACACACACACACACACACACACACACACACACACACACACACACACACACACACACACACACACACACACACATTGTAGAATTGCAGGGTATCAGTTGTTGTATGAGATGCAAACAATACTATATTTCTAAGTACTTTGGCTTTAAATCATCACAAATACAGTTGCATTTTGTATATTTATTTTATTTATATTTATTTCATATTATTTTGCTTTTGTTTACTGGGATAGCCTGACTGGATTTACCATGAACCCCTTTTCAGTGGAGGCCCAGGTAGAATAGCTCCATATACTGAACAATAATTAAGACAATCATAAATGTTTATACAAAATTGGAGAATTATATACACTATAAGATTATGCTTAAAAGAAATTAAGCAAAAACAAATCAGATATTATATACATTACAACTGATATCTAACATACGTATATGAAGGAGATATTAATACAGAGAAACAGCTTATAAGTAACAATGAGCTTGCTTTCTGGGAATATTTTAATCTCAGTACAGGTCCTTGATGTAGTAAAATCATATTTTGTGAATACAAATTATTTCTAAGAGGAGAAATAAAATTGCATTATCAAGATAGTGACAGTAAGAAAGATATAGTTGATTGAGAGCATGAGGAAATTATTGTAATGAGGAATCAGAAGTGATGAAAGGAGTGCAGTCAGAACTGTTCAACAGATGATAAGAGATGAAATATTTTGGCATTATGGCAGTTAGCTTGCATCAGACACAAGAGCAGATCCATTTTCTCTCAGGTGACATTGTAATTGTTTTTAAAGGAATTTAAATTTTGGTCTTGTTTATTTTACTAGAGGAATGTAATTCCACAATTTTGAAATCTTGATTGTATATAGGAAATCCCCTAGAGAACTGTGAGATTTCAATATGGGCAGCAGAGATTTGCCTTTGTTCTTATTTATCTTTCAGGTGAACAGAGTTTTACAATCAATGCTTTTGTGGTTAGACAGTTCTCTGCCTTATACAAGATTTTATGTACAGTAACAAGATGTGATAAAGATAGGTAGCAGAGAACTTATAACTAATTGAGTTCCCTGAGTGATGAATGGCAGTATGACCAGTAATGACTTTTTAAAGCAAATCTGATAGTCATAACGCTATTCTAGCTTTGCCAGCAATGTGGCTTGCAGGTTGCTGAAAATAGGGGTAGCATTTAGCATTTAGTCCTATGTCATATGATGTAACCCAAGAAGATCAAATCTCAGAACATCGAACTGGCTTCTCCGCTAGAAGCTGGTATTTTTTTAGGAATAGGTGTTTCCCTTTTCTAAGTGTAGACAAATCAAGGAGTTAGTATATATAAAAGGCATAGTATGTGGGAGCACAACCTCCCACATGGGGGTGCAGGAGATCTTGGCCCCCTGAAAAAAAACACCATCTTTCATGATGCCAGTTTCCAGAGGAGAAGCTAGTTTGACAATCTGAGATATGATCTTTTCAGATTCAATTATATGGTCTTTGGATCATATGCAATAGATCCAAAGCATACAGTAGAGAAGGGAATAAGTAAGTAGATGCTATACATTTTCTGGCTTCATCAGTAAGGAATAGTTTTACTCTGTGTGAAGAGCCTAGTTTCTGGTGTGTTTTCTTTATGACTAATATTAATGTTAATGTTTTGATCAGATTTTTGCAGGCCATCAATGATGACACCTAGGAATTTAGCCTACTGAACTTGTTTGATCTTAGTGTTGTTAACAGAAGTGAGGGTAAAAGATGTATTTTGGTTTGAGAAAGGTTTGGGAGTAAATAATATTAATTTTGTTTTGTTGGGATTATTGAGATTTGTTTAGCCATGATTCAGTGGAGAAGAATGCATGCTGGATTATGTGTTGCTGTTCCATTAGTAGTTTTGCTGAGCAGATTGGGGTAGATTATTCAACTGGTTGCACTGTAGTGGCTTATTCAATGCTGTATAAAGATTATTAATAAAGAGGCTGAAGAGCAGGAGACCAAATATAGAATCTTGCAGGACTTATATTTTTACAGGGAGGAGAGTATAAATACTATTCTTCCATCTGACTGTCTGTGCCCCTTTGGCTAGGTAACTATGGATCCAATGTAGAGAGGTATTGGATAGTCAGTCCTATATTCCAGAGTCAGAGTAAGAGTGTTTCATGTGCATGGTATTAAAGGAATTAGATAAGTCTAATAAAAGTCTAGAGATTATATTATCTTCATTTCTGTGTGTGTTTACAGTGTAGGTGCAATGAAGCAGAGGATCAGTAGTGCTGTGGTGAGACCAAATGCATGCTGGGTAAGGGAAACTAGTTCATTTCCTGGTAAGTAGCTGAGAAGCTGAATGTGCATTCATTTTGTCAGTATCTTAGATATGGGGGATAGAAAAGCTATTGGTCTTTAATTTGCTAGTTCAGTTAAGATCCCCCCTCATGCAGGGGCAGTATAAAACATTTAAAACATAAATTTAAAGTCTACAAAAATAATAAATGATCTTTATCAGCACTGAATACATTCAGACGTGTATTTTGCATAGTTGTCAAGTTGGAAGAGGTGGGATATAGCAGGCACCAGCTCTTATTTTTATATGGCCATTAAGTATAAGTCATAGAATAGTCTACTCAGGTCTGTTGATGTTACAACTTGTTATTAGGGTTGGTTGTATTTTGGAATACTTATAAATTATGCAAGAATGTTTCCAGCCTTTTGGTTTCCAGGACTGATGTAAACAATTATAAGAATTAGAATTTCTATGGGCAGTACAAGAGATGTATTTTAGCTATGATTTAGTAGTATCTATTACTTTGAGTTGTTTGTGATTCAGAAGGAGTTCATGGTTAGTCCATTTATCACTGAAGCTGACAATGTTCAGGTAGGCAATAGTCACAGCTAATCTGTGGGACCTAAGGAAAGGTTGGACTAGGATTAGATGTGATATCACCATTTACCATGAGAAGAAACACATACCAGGGGAAAGGGCTTTGCTGATAAAGAGAGAAGAGTAGAAGAAGAACATTTCTGAATGTAAGCTGATAAATACAGTAGACACAGCAGGAAAGTCATATAAATATGGGAGACATAATTGAAAGGCTAGTGGGGTAGGAATACTTGATGGTAAGCTACAATCGATTATGTTCAACTAGATAACATCAGGGAAGAATTCAAGAAGGAGAGAGTGGTATAAATTGTTGAAACACTGAGTACCATTGGTAGGGAAAGAAAAGATAAGTGAATGGTTGGTATGTAAAGGAAGGAAGAATGTGAGCGAATGTATAAAAGTTGAAGATATTTAGTGATCGAGAGAGTGGCTGTGCAAGTATCAGTTACAAAAGAAAATGTAAAGTGATGTATATATGGAAGGAGAGGAAAGGAGAGGAAAGTACTGATACGACAGAGAGAGGCAGTTGTATTTAAAGCAAAAGTTGTTATAAAGCCAAGTATTTCATGAAGTATGAAGTGGACTCCAATTATTCCTGAGGAAGAGATAAGTGTTTTGATGTCAGTGTTTGGTGAGAAATTAGATTTACAAACTGTGGCAAGAGATGCTGATGAAATGGAAATAGAAAGTAATGCATTACAGAATGTGGAGAGTAAACATGGAGTTTAGAAGGAGATTAGAATGAGCTGAAATGTCAATATAAGTCAGAGTGCATGGGGGTAAGCAGTGAATAGGGAACCTAGGTGAGAGGTTACAAAAATTAAAAAAGTAATGGCTCAAGGGTGGCTGGGGATAGAGCAGGAGAGGAGTGAGATGGGCAGGCAGACAGAAGCAGTGTGAGTTTAAATGTTTTTGTCCTGCATGCATGTGTGATAGGAGGCAGATAATGCACAGAATGTGCAGTAAAGCAAGTGTTGCAACAATTTATCACTAAAGTATAAGATAAAGAAGGCATTATTAGCTGGCATATACTTTAATCTGTATAGCTGCCGCTTCGCTTTCTACTTGTGGTGAAGGCATTATTAGCTGGCGTATATGTTTATCTGCACAGCTGCCGCTTGCTTTTTAATTGTGGTGAAGGCATTATTAGCTGGCGTATATTGTAACTGTATAGCTGCCACTTCACTTTTTAAGTGTGCGCTGACTTTTTAATGTGATAACTGAAGGACTTGATTTGGATACGCTTCACCTGCACTTCTGCTGCTTTATTGATTATTACTGTCATCATCCTCTTAAGACACACCTAATACCTTTTAATATAAACTTTCTGAGTTGCTCAGCAGGAATACATAGCTGGCTTTTGATGCATTTATATATGTAAACTATCTGACTCTGCCAAACAAATCGGCTGTGTATCTCTATAGTAGTGTATTCTCTCTATAGTAGTGTATAAATACACGTAACATTTAACACAAGACCTAAGCTTATTGTTTGTTAGACCTAGCTATTATTGTATTACTGTTTAAAATGGTCCCTTTTAAGTAATTGTATGTGTTAAAGGTACTTTTTAGCAATGTAACTGTCTGCATTTTACCTTAACTGTGTAAGCTGTACTCTGAATTTGCTGCTGGCCATTCACCTAACTGTTAATTTTCCTTCTCTAAACTTCATAGCTCTCAACCTCCTCTCTGCTTTAAGAACTTGGGAATCAACCTGCCTGGTCACTAAAGACTTCCATCTCATCTGCATCCCTAAGAATCCTTTGTCCTGTGCTCTAAATCCCTCCCTACTAAGGAGCTTAAGAAAGTATGTTTGACCCCCTGATAAAACTGTGTACAGAATTGTTCTTTATGATATAAAAACAAATATTGTATGTTTAAGTCTCCCTCCTGAGCCAGGTTCCCAGCAGCCAGTTCTACATCTCACCCTACTTTTAACCCATCTCCCCTTGGTTCATTTAATTGACTTACCTTTTCTTCTTTATTTCTACTTAGCCAACTAGCTGTAATTCAAGCTGTTGTCTACCAGGTGGCACCCTTAACTTGGCTTCTTAAACTCCCTTCTCTCTTCACTAGTATAATGTCCCTCATTACTTCTTATCTTCTCTTCATTTGTATCCTCTTTTCTATTACTACCCCTCTGTTAGCTATATTCCCTTTCCCCTCTCAACTATCTTCTGTTAACTAATTATTGTACTAATACTCCACACTCACCTGGAATTACCTAGAGCTCCTCTACAATTGGTAGCTTTCTGATTGTCTCCAGGATCTCATCTTTACTTGCTCTAATCTGCTCCGTTCGCCCTGCGGGCTCACTCCGCTCCCCTACCCTACCCCCAAATTCCACCCACCCCCAGAGGTCCTAACCTTCAAACCACACCCCTCTCGATATCACCTATCACAGTCACACTCCCATCTCATAATCTTTTCTATTTTCCCGCCTTTTTTCTCAACCACTTCCTATCTCTCCCATCTCTCTCTTTTACCTTTCCTGACCACACCAGCTTTACCACTGCACCTATAGATATAATTTATATCTACCATGTCTATGAATAAACCCTCCACCATAATCTACTTACAAATGTTACTCATACTCACACTTCTACCTCCATTAGCTCTTGCCTACCTGTTAACCTCCTATGAGCACCCTGTATATACAAACTTGCTATACCCTACTAAACAATCTACCTCTTCTTCACTACCCTCTCACACTGACCATTTCAACATTACATCCACACCCAACTATCTATTACCTAAATACCATAGGACAGCACACATTAGATATAACTTCCCTAATTCCAGAAGGTATCCATTTCTTCTCAGTAAATATACTAATAATCATTATCTAACATTACTCCACTCCCTACAGGATGGAGACATTCACCCAAACCCTGGTCCAAATATCTCCATTACCACTCAACTCGTTAAGCCAAACCCCTCTGCCATTCACCCACTTAAAAAACCTCCAAACTCACTCTTAATAGCTCACCTCAACACACGTAGCATTAATAATAAAATAACACAACTCCATGCTCTCTTGGAACTCTACTCATTTGATATTATACGTCTAACAGAAACATTGTTAAAACCAGTAACAAAAGACAATGAAATTTTACCACCTGGTTACAACAACATATGTCTTGACTGTGTAACCAAGAAAGGTGGTGGAGTAGCTGTTCTATTCAAATCTGATTTTCAAATAACCATCTTTAACCAAAAAACTCCTCAAGACTCAAATGCTGAAATACTTATTACCAAGTTTCAGCTAAACCCAGTCAAATCTATCTATCTTATTTGCATCTATGTTCCTCCAGGTAATAACATCACCACCATAGAAAACATACTTTGTTGGTTATCTCTAAACCTTCCCCAAGAAACCATAATCCTAGGCAATTTTAACATTGATTGGAATTTTTGCAATAACAACTGCCCCACTAGCCATATTAATCTCTATGGGTTCACCCAAACTGTTACCTCCCCTACTAGAATAAACAAAAATAATAACAAAGAAAGCACCTTAGATTGGATACTTATTAATAATCAACCTCAGACTTATGAAGCCGGAACCCTCCTGATGACATAAGCGACCACTCATTAACCTACATTATCAGGCTCAAAACCAATCCACCCATTCAACCCATATATAGGGCAATTAGAACCAAAAAAATTCAACTTAGATCTATTCCTAAGTGAACTTAAAGCATGTAATCAGTCCCCCTTAAAACACCTTTCTCTTGATGAAGCTGTTGATTACTTTAATACTAATTTCCTAAACATACTCAACCGTCATGCTCCTACCCACTCTATCAGGATAAGAACTAAATATGCTCCATGGCTTACTAGGGAAACCAAGCAAAAAATCCATCTCAGAAATAAATACTGGAATAATTCATGCTTAACTAAAAACCATACTGACATCCAAAACTACAAATAACTGAGAAATGAAACAAAAAAAGCTATAGTGTTTGATAAAAAAAAACTATTATTTACAATTTCAGCAGACCCACCATAATAAACCTCAAACGTTCTGGTCAAGTATTAATCAATTATTACATCCAAGTCAATCTATCACACCTAACCCACAAGGCACTGACAAAGACAATCCTAAACAAACTGCTAACGCCTTTAACACCTTTGTTACCAAAGCAATTCAAACTCTTGCCTGTCAGCTCTCTCCTCAAAGCATAACAGCTAATTCTGACCTTAACCCACCTCCTCCATTTCTCTTCCTACCTGTCCCCACAGCATTTATTCTCACCCTTATCCAAAAACTGAAACCATGCACTCCTTCTGCTGACCAACTACCCTCAGAATACCTACAGATAGCAGCCAAATCTATTGCCTACCCCATCTCCATTCTCATCAATAGAACCATCACTGAAGGAAAGTCTCTCATATTATTCCCCTTTACAAAGTGGGAGACTCCATTTAACTCTCCAACTATCGTCCCATAGCCCTACTTTGTCCTCTATCTAAGATCATGGAAAGATGTATCCACAGGCAATTGCTAGACCACCTTCTCCATAATAACCTGCTTTCCAACACCCAACATGGGTTCCGCCCTTCCCATAGCACAACTACTGCCCTCTTTTCCTTTATTGACACTATCAATAACAACCGTAACCTTAACATGCTCTCCTCTGCACTTTTCATAGACCTGTCCAAGGTTTTCAACATGTTAAATCACACTGTACTCATAAACATTCTCAAATCTCTGTCTCTCAACCCACTAGCTATAAAATGGTTCCATTCTTATCTAAATAACAGACATCAAGCTGAGCAGCAAAGAACAACATTCTTTCTACCCAGCTACCTGTTAATATTGGTGTTCCTCAAGGCTCCATACTGGGCCCTCTCCTGTTTTCTATATTCATCAATGACCTTCACCAAGTAGTTCCCTAAGCTACATGTATACAATACGCGGATGACTCCACACTTATATGCTCAGCCACATCTGTATCAGAACTTCACTCCCTATCTCAAGACATACTTAACTCTGTAGAACTATGGTTTATAAAGCGCTGTCTCCTATTAAACCCTAAAAAAACTAAACTTCTCCTTTTTTACACCTACCAGTAAATCTCCCCCAATTGACTTCACTGTATCATCCAGTGATGGTACACTCATATCCCAAGCTCTAACTACCAAACTATTAGGTATCACCATAGATAATAACATAAACTTTGATGCCCATATCAACAACATTCTGAAAACTACTAATAAAAAAATAGGCTCTCTTTATAGGATTAAATCCTTCCTCACTCCTGCAACTAGAATAACTATTGTCCACACCCATCTAATCTCCACCCTTCTTTATGCCTCACCCATATTTTACCAATCTGTCAAAAAATAACCTTAAGAAACTAGAAAACTCCTACAATAGCATAGCCAGATTTGCCACAGGTAACCCATATAGAACACATCACTGTATTAATCTAAAGCATCTTGGGTGGCTTGAATTTCAGCAGCAGCTGAAATATAATTAACTGACCATCGTCCACAAAATACTTTATCAACCTGCCAAAACACCCATCCTGTCTAGCCTTATTCACCCCTATGATAACCTTAAGTTCCTAAGATATTCACAAAAATTTCTTGTATACATCAACAAATCAAACAATAGAGCTGGTGACTCTCTGTTTTCTAATTCTATTGGAAAAACCTGGAACCTGCTTCCCTCTGAACTTACCACACTTCCCTCTATTACTCTGTTTAAAAATAAACTTAAGCTCTTCCTGAAAACACAATGGATGTGCCCCTGTTCTAAACCTGACTGACCAACTTATCCATTATTACCTGAATCAACCTACCTTCTCATCTCTGAAACTATTTCATCTTAATAACTACTATGCTTCCTCTCCATCACAGTCCTAGCTAGTACTGGATTCGTTAAAAAGTGACTCATATTACTTCTAGATGTATTGCCTAACTACTTCTCCATTGCATTTTCCTTATCTTCCTTTCTTATCTACATCTACACGATTTGTTTTCTTTTCTTAACTAGTACTCTTTAGTAACATTTAAATGTAACTTCTCATTAACTACACTAAGTCTATTCAAATATGTGTAACCTTCTTTATATATACTTTATAAATTTGCAACCTCTTATTATTTCTCTTTTCTTTACAAGAAAATGTATTTGCATGCTAAATATGTACTTCTGTAGATGTGAACTTTATTTTGAAATGTGTGGAGCTTTTCTCCCCGGGCCTCTACTGAAAATGGACATATATCCAGCTAGACTAGCCCGGTCAACAAATGTAAAATAAAATAAAATAAAATAAAATAAAGATGGAAAACAAAAATCTATTAAATGAAAGCAAGCAATATTAGGATTATTTCACTGTCTGCTTGCAGAGTACAAATCAGTCTACTCCTACACACTACAGCAACACCCCTCTGTCTCTACATCTTTATCACACCATCCGGCTAACCTAACATTTAAAGAAATTAATACACACTATGCTCTTTCTCCTGCCCACACTCAGTACCTTACTGCTATCTGCACACTATCTAACATCCTACACTCACCTACACATACAACATGTCCGTAGCCCCACACTGTATTATACTAATACTGCCCACTCCTCACACTCCTACCTTGCCATCTCCTCCCAACTCTGCAATCACACACCTATTGCATACTTCCACCTCAAACATATAGATGTGAGCCATAACACCTTCACAGACACTCCAAGCTGTCACACAAACATGCATGTATATTATCACAGATTCTCCGTAGTGGTGAAATACACCTCAGTCCTGGGCTACATACTGCACAACACACCCTCATCCCTACCATTCCACCCCTTCCTCACATTAGAACTTCAGACCTTCTCATTCTTAACATGAACCTTAGAAGCCTAGTTAACAAAATCACAGATGTTCATGCTGTCATTGCACAATACTCACCAGACATTTTTATAGCAACAGAAACTTGGCTAAAACCCTATATAAATATAAGAGACCCAAGCATACTCCCACAAGGTTATTGCTTACACAGGTTAGACAGGATCAGGAACAAGGGAGGTGGGGTTGCAGTCTTCTGCAAAGATAACCTAAACATAGACTACCTACCCATCAAATACCCTTATGATAACAACTTTGTAGCCCTAGTAACATGGTTCAGAATCAACCCAAAGAAAAATATTACTAAAATAGCCACTAACATACCTCCCAAAAATACTCCCACTGCTATTGAGGAACTCATAGCCTGGACAGCCTCAGCTTACTCCCACAGAACCATTATCACAGGTGACTTTAACTTACAGTGGAATACGTGCACTGGTGATAATCCCTCCACCTTCATAAATCTACATGGTTTCTCTCAAACAATCCAGTTTCCCGCTCAAATAGATAAACATAGCAAAAGGGGATCTATCTTACACTGGTCACTTATTAACAGTGCAACCCACAACTATCTCTGCTGATGCCTTGCAAATAATTTAAGTGACCATATACCTACCTACTTAATCCTTCATCGGCTTACCCCACCCAGAACCATAGATTACAAAGTCATACGAAATGCCAAAAACTTCTCCAATGAAGTATTCTAAGACATGCTCAGTAAATATAACTGGACACCATTCCATCATCTCCAGCTCGACCAGGCCATAAAAACTTTCAGTGACACATTTCTAACTATTCTAAATAGCTTATAACCAACTTGTACATGTGTAAAAAATAAGAGATTGCCCTTAATATCAAAATAAACCATTATAATTCAAAAGCTAAGGGACAAAACCTGGTTTCAATACCAGAAAACAAAAAAACAATAAAACTATGTTAGCATACCAGCAGATCCATAATCACACAAAAAACAACTTAAACTAGACAAAAAACATATTATGCATATATGCAAAAAAATATGAAAGCAATCCCAAGAACTTCTAGCAGGCAATAACTTGCTCCCCCACCCAGTTAAAGCTACAACCCCAGAACCAACAACCAGTAACCAAAGTGTGAGTATTGCCTCACAAATCAACACCTGCTTTATAAACACCATCCTCTCCTTAGTGACAGGGAACAATTCCACCCCACCATCTCTTCCACCTAATGTGGAAACTAACAACAACTCATATGACCTTAAACCTGTCTCAACTAACAGCATAAGAACAAGGCTGAAAAAACTGAAACCTTCTTCCTTAGCAACTTACCAACTCCCCAGTGAGTACCTCAAACTTTCAGCCAACGCCATAGTTCTGCCTATCTCCATTCTGGTAAATAGGTCTATAGCAGAGAAATATGTCCCAAAATTATGGAAAATGTCCTATATCACCCCTCTACATATAGGAGGAACATCAACAGAATTAAACAATTACAGACCCATAGCCATCCTTTCCCCATGTGGAAATTTTGGAAAAATGTATGCACGCTCAATTACTACAATACCTGCTATCTCACAACCTTATCTCTCCCTCCTAACATGGTTTCAGATCAAAACACAACACCATCACAGCCCTAATTAATTTCTCTAACATCATCAACCACCTGAGAAATTCAAACCAGCAAGTAGCATCAATCTTGCTAGACATGTCAAAAGCATTTGACATTGTCTCCCATCAGAAATTTTTCAATACTCTTGCCTCACTAAACCTATCAAAGACTTCCCTCTCCTGGTTCCTAAGCTATCCTTCTGACAGACAACAAGCAGTACGCTGGAAATCTGAACTCTCATCACTTCTGCCTATCTCAGTCTGAGTCCTCTAAAGATCCATACTGTGACCCTTCTTTTTATTTTCTTTTCTAGTGATCTATTCTCATCCACATCAGTATGTGGACGACTGAAATTTAATCTGCTCTGCAGATACCTTAAAAGACCTCCAAATAGTAGCCAACAAGCTTTTAATGATATCAAAACATATCTAAGTAAATTACAACTAATCTTCAACCCTACCAAACCCACCATTGTATTGGTCTACATAAATTTAATTGGCTTGAGCTAACTAACCTTCTCCATCTCTACCAACTCAAATTTACACAGGATATCATCTTCCATCCTGACAATTGCCCGTCCCTCAAGGAACTCGTTGTTCTCTACTCATGCACACAAAGTCTAAGATCTGCAGACAGAAACTTTCATTGACAGTAAACAAACTAACAACACTCATGGTGAAGCCCTATTCTCATATCAAAAAGCCAAATTATGGAACTGCCTACCCCACACCTTCTAAAACACACCTGAACCTACCAATTCCAAACAACTACTGTTTGAACATCTATCCAAAATCTGGCATTTCTCCTGCACTAAACCTGACTGACAAGATATCTAGAACTCTCAACACGCTGTCCACTCCTTGACTCATTTTCTCCCTCTCCTCGGTGTTATTACTACTCAAAATATATATATAAAGGAAATCTAATTTGTTCATAACTATTATTTAATATGAACACAGTACTAATTTTATTTTTCGTCTCAGTGATCTTTACTGAAATGCTTGTGCGTTTTTCTTTTTGAACCTGTATCTACTAGAAAACTGTATTGAATACTACTTTGTATAGACTAACTAGACGACGTGTATTTTCCATCTTACTGTATGTATAATATTGTACTCTCTAATTACTGTAGTTTGCTTATATTTATGTGGAGCTTTTCTTCCCAGGCCTCCTCTGAAAATGGGCTTCTGGCCCAGTCAAAGTTTCCCAGTAAACAAGTATAAATATATAAATAAATATAAATAAAGGCCGTGCAATTAGTGAGAAAACCAGAGAAGAAAGACTCAGGCGAGGATGAAGCAGGAGGGCTGCTTTAACCTAAAAAGTGAATAATGGCCTGAACACAGCATAGGGGATACGCAGAAGACACAGAGGCAGGGAGGTAAAAATGAAAGCCAAGGAAAATAACACACGAGGCAATCTTACAGCGCACAAACGTGTTGTAATAGGTTCATAGGTTCATAGGCATTTACTAGGCTAATGACCACAAGGGCCTTTCTAAACCTAGCCATGCATCCCAAATCTCTTACAAGTTGTGGTACCCTTGATAAATATAAGCAGGGGCCTGGGAGATGAACCATTTACAGGTTGCCAGTGTCCATTAGAAACATAGGTGCCAAACTAGGGATGAATTTCCTGTTCCCCATCCAATTGTCCAAATTATACTTGAATTTGGTTAGGAAGGAACTCTGCTTCACATGGATAGGGAGCCTGTTCCACATTCAGGGTAGTCTCTGGGATGCATACCTTTCTCTCCAACAGGTCATATTTATATCACAGCAAGGTTTAAGTGCTAAGAATGGGTAATTCTGGTGCTGTTTGTTTTCTGGATATGCAGGAGATCCATCAGAGGGGGGGTTCTGACAATGCCCTGTATGCCAGGCATAGATCTCCCCTCAAAATCCTGTAGAAAACAGAATACAGGGACAGGGCCTTCTATACTCACAATGCCTCAGTACATGACCCAACACTGGACAGTAGAACACGTGTTGCAACAATCTTTGTGTGACACCATCTTTATTTTACCAGCCTGCATGCACTATCGGTCCAATTTTGAATTGCAACAGAAATCTATAAGAGCTGCTAGAAAATAAATACAAGTGACCCAGAATCCAGTACAAAATATACTTTCATAGTTACTGAGCAACCCCCCCCCACAAATACATGCACATTCACAATTACAATGGAAAACAGACTTTTCAAACTTTGCCAGTACTAAAACACAGTTCTTTAAAAACTTCTAGAGCACGAAGCTCAGAGGCACTATAACTTGAATATTAAGGTAACCAGGCATAAAAAGACATTAAAAGAGGCTAGCAGTATGATGTAAGCAAGTATAGCATGGCTAAAGGCACAGAACTGTGACCGTGCCAGGAATATTTCTTAAAGAAATTATATCAGCGTAAAAACTAAAATGTCTGGGATGCACATCGTTTATAATGTATCAGAAATTTGTCTCCTTAAACTTACACCATCTAGGCACACATATAATGAATACAGAACCATGACACCTCCCACCAGCAGCTTAGATGGTACAAAATGGTGTTGTGCTCTTGATTTTCTTTTATTGCAAAGTCCATTTGTTAAGCTTTTGACAAGTGTCATGCCTCCCCTTTAAAACTGCCGTAGGTGAAAGAGCCTTCTCCAGACTGGCACCTTCTCTGTGGAATAAACTTCCTACAGAAGTAAAAACTGAGAATCCACTGTTAGGTTTCGAATAGCACAATCTGAACAACTACATAATGAATTTTAATGGCTGAGGTGCACAGGATGTTGCACCTAGCACACCTTTAGTTAGCATACCTGAAAACCTGTCAGTACCACCTCTAACTCATCTGTTATCTTATCAAGACTCAGGGATTTACTAAATTGAAAAAGTATATATATATATATATATATATATATATATATATATATATATATATATATATATATATATATGGGTTACCTTCATTTGATCGACAGCCCATTTGACTGAAACCCATTTGATCAAAATTTAATTTGACTGACAATCAGTAATTCAGTACACTTCAATGCAAATAACAGGGATTGGTCCCCCTCCCCAATGGTCGTGTGACCCCTGGAGTTGGTATATATAGTTGGGGGGTGGGGGTGCAGCTTCCTTTAAAAGAAGAAAATAACACCAAAAGTACAGATTTTGAATGAAAATAGGTGGTGGGCTTCACCGCCCACACCACCCAGTGTGGGGGGCTGCGCCCCCTACACCCCCCTAACTATATATACCAACTCCAGGGTCGCACGACAAATCCCTGTTATTTGCTTGAGTACTGGTTTTCAATCAAATGAAATTTCAATCAAATGAGTTTAGATCAAATGAAATTTCGATCAAATGAAGGTAACCCATATATATATATATATATATATATATATATATCACTCACAAATTTGTAAATATATAAATATATTGACTAAAAAAATTTGCAGAATGCAACTAGAATGATATGTGTATTATAAAAGCCAGCATGTATTTCTATGCTCTTGTATATTTAGTCTTTTAAAACTGTGAAAGTCTTGCTCTTGTGGTTAACAAAAGTTATGAATGCCTTTTAAAATACATAACAGCCAATCAAAAACTCAACAAAAAAGTCTTAATAGGAATAACACCATTTAGGCCAGGTTCTCTATCAGCACACAAATTGATTATCCATCTAGTTTCTCTCCATTCTGTTGTATTTCTCAAATCACCCCCCCCCCTCCTGGTGGGATGAATAACCTGCAACACCATAAAAGAAAATTCATGCCCAGGGTATTGCCTTACATGCTGATACAAGGCATTATGAATATTAGCCATACGTATAGCTGACATGTGTTGTAACACCCTATCTTTCAAGCTACAACTTGTTTTACCAACATAGAACGAACCGCATTACATGCAGTCAGCTAAATATATAATGTTACTAATCAAACAATCAGCATACTGTTTCAATTAATAACGCTTTCCAGACAGTGGATGGATAAATGTGTTGTTCCTTCTAATATATTGACAAGCTTTGCAGTGTCTACAGGGGAATGTCCCTTGTCTCCCCATGGCAGGTCTCCTAAGCCCCTTTTGGTCTGTACAAAGCGAACTCTTTAAGTTCTTACTATGTTTAAAACAAAATGTTGGTTCCTGAGTTATTAATGCCTTCACTCTATCATCAGTTTACAAAATTTTCCAGTTTTGATGAATGATGTCATATATGCCCCCCACATTGTTACTATAATTCAAAGTAGTCTCCCTGTCATGCATCTATGCATTTCCAGAAAACCAAGGTTTTGCTTTATTCAGCCTCTCTTCCTTACTTCTATTGTATGCCCACTGCATTATGGTTTGATTGTATCCTTTTGCTTATAAATTCAGCGTTAATTTAGCAGATTTCTCTCTATAAGTTTCATCATCAGTCCATAACCTAGATGTTTGAAAAAATTCTTAATTTTACCTATCTGTACCTCTTGTATTGCAGTACTTTTATGGCTTAGAGATTAACTGGATAATTTAATGATATGCCTCTGTGTGCATAGGTTCATAGGTGTGTATTAGGCTAATGGCCCTGGAGCCTTTTCAAGCCTAGCCCAAAAACTTTACGCAGGCACCGTGCCACCCGATGTTAGTTCACAGTGCCCCTATCCAGTAGGGCAACTGGATAAAAAGTATATTCACACCAGTCCACCTACTCAGCAAATAAATAGAGTATTCATACCAGCCCACCTACCTAAGTAAGTAATTTATTTCTGCTTCTGAATCAGAAATTTTAATTAACAGTTAAATCTGTTTTGTTACAGAAATGTTGGTGCCACTTCAGTAACATAAAGCATGTTCCAGAAAAAAAAATATGGCATGTTTTATTTCTGTCTTGCTTTCTATACTTTTGAAATATATTGAAATAATGTGATAAACCTGATTGTTTATAGTTATGAAGGATGTTGTCATTTTTTACAGTAAAATAAATATTATGTTTCTGTTTCATATAAACTCTGTCTCCTTTATATGTGAAAAGTTAATTCTTCAGCTAAGAGAGAACAAGGCTGTTGTGACAAGACCCTGGGCATGCATTATGTAAGTTGAAAGTCAGTCACAAGAAAGTAACTTTGACAAACAAAATAGAATCACAAAGGTAAAAGCACACAATGCTTTCAGGTTAGAACAATCCTTCTTCAGTGCAATGAATATAAACAAACACTCAGCTCTTTTATATAAAAGACATGACACAGCCATCCTATTCGATTCGTATAGAACCTTAAGTCTACTTTCATGTTGTGGAAAAACAATGGAGAAGGTAATACTGGATAAGGTATTGCCAGAACTGGACAGGTTGGGACTTGAAACCATATATCAGCATGCATATGTTGAAAATAGATCTATTATACATGTAACATGATGTTCTATAACAATATAATAACAGCTATGAATGAAAAATTGTGCTGTGATGTGATTTATATAGATTTAACTTCAGCCTTTGACAGGGTCATACACAAAACACTGATCAATAAATTAGTACAACTAGATATTGATGTACTGTTGATAAGATGGATAGCTGCATGGCTTGCAAATAGGACATGACAAGTATCACACACCAACTGGACAGGTGACATCCTTGGTTACAGTCAGGGTGTCCCACAGGGCTCTGTACTAGGCCCTTACTTGTTTAGATTGTATCTTTCAGACCTTAGTTTTTTATCTGAGGTGTTCTACAGTCTATATGCTGATGACCTGAAATTGGGAAAACTGATTACAAGTGTTACAGATAAGGCATGTCTGCAAAATAATTTGACTAAATTGATTATTAGGGCACAGGAGAATAATATGTCGATACATACATCAAAAACTAAGCATATGAGATTTGGGTGACATACACTGAAAGGTGAATATTTAATACAGCACACAGTGATTAAAACTGTAGACTCATTTAAGGACCTGGGTATATGGGTAGATTCAGCTATGAGTTTTCCTAATTATATCAACCAATTGGCTAATGATAGTTATAGAACTATAGGTTGTATAAAAAGATTTATAAAGTCTAGGAAATCAAACATAATGAAGTCATTGTTTGTTAGTTACATTAGACCCAAATTTGAGTATGGAATAACAATATGGATACCCTATAGGAAAACAAGCATTAATAAACTGGAAAGAGTACAGCGAAAATATACCAAGGGCATCCATGGATGTGAAAATATAAGTTATTATGAAAGACTAAAATATGTGAACTTGTACAGTGTCTCTTATAGATATTTAAGAGGAGATCTTATTCAGGTATATAGGGCATTTAGGGACAACTAAATGTTTGGGGTTATCAAAAAGTACTACAGAATCATCAGATAACCCTATGTAGAAGATTCCACAGGAATGAGAAGTGTACTAATTGGTTCTCTGACAGAGTAGCTGTTGCTTGGAACAGACTACAAAAATACAATTACATTAAAGCAAGTACTAGTTGAGATATTTTTAAGAACAGCCTGGACATTTGTTATGGCAACAAGTGTTTTGGTACATTGGCAAGCTAGAAGGGCATTAATGTCCGTGCTTGAAACATTTGTATGTATGTATGTATGTTTCCTATCAAAATAAAACATTAATTAATCAGGACATTAATTGAATTAAAGGAGAAAAAAAAAGTAAAAAACAGCTTTTTACAAGTATTGAATGAGAATCAAACCCAAATCTCCTGCATGGCGGGGAAGAGTTCTACCACTACACCACTTATTTAACATGACAGTACATATTACTTTATATTCTCATCTGCTTTTTCTTTAGAACAGGTTTGATACTAACTACCACATTAAGCCCTGGATCCTTATCTGAATTCAGCTTCAAGATCCATTTGTATTTCTCACCTTCCAACGTATTTTTAAAATCACCACCCCTAACATTCGGATACACTACTTGAACAACCCTAAATCCAAAAGTATGATCTAAGACTTTCTCTAAGCAGAGCTTCGCCAGGGCATTGGCCATGATCTTCCTTTTTATATCAGAAACATGTTCTGTTATTCTTTCTTTTAATCTCCGACTACACTTTCCTATATAGACTGCAGAACAGGCCAGACAAGTGGCCAAATAAACTACACTTTCAGTAGTACATGTTGCAAAGCATTTAATTTCAAACTTCTCCTAAGTTATGGGATGTTTAAAAAGCTTATCTTTTAAGATAAACTTGCAGTTCATACAATTTAAACATGGAACAGTACCAGCTTTATAATTATTTCTTACTATATTGGTATCCTTTAACTCTTTGAAACATAGCTGTTGTTTAAGATTTTTTCTTCTTTTATAAAAATAAGATGGGGCATTATAGGTTCATAGGTTCATAGGTTCATACTAGGCTATCTGCCCGAGGGCATTTACAAGCCTAGCCCATAGTTTTGTGGCTTACGCCACCCCTTTAGTATGGGGAACTATACCCATTATTTTGCTGTGCCTCTGTCGAGCAGTGACACTGAGGTAATCCCTGGGGTATATCTGCGATCTCCCATCCATTGGTCAAGATTTCTCTTGAACAAGGCCAGCGAGGTGCTCTGCCTCACATATACCGGGATTTTGTTCCACAGCATAGGGAGTCTTTGGGTGATTAATCTATCCCTCCAGCACGTCCTATTAATAGCCGTGTCGAGGTTTAAGTCTCCTGGCCTTGTGGCTCTGACGGATCTAGATTTTTTGAGGTGAAGCATATTCATCAAATCTGGGTTTGACGTGGCCTTGTATGTTAGGCAAAGGTCACCTCTGAGCAAGCGGTAAGCGACTGAATAGAGCTGGAGTTCTTTCAGTCGGGCAGCATAGGACAGATGTTTGAGACCCTTTATCCTTTTGGTGAGGAACTTTTGTGGCCTCTCCAGCTGCTGCAAGTGTCGGGTCAGATACATTCCGAATGGGGCATTGTACTCAATCATTGGTCTGATGAGTGATGAGTATAGGGAGACTATGACCTCCCTTGATCTAGATGAGAATCCCTTCATGATAAGGTGGGCAATGTAGAAGGTCTTCCTAACTACTTTAGCTACATGGGTGTCGAATGACAGACTACTATCAACCTGGGTCCCCAGGTCCCTGATAACTTCTTCTGTGCTCAGTGGATTGCCACCTATTTGGTAGCTAGGGGTAACCTTGTTTTTCCCGAAGGGTATGACTATGCATTTTTTGGCATTTAACTTTAGGCCATGGCTCTGGCACCAGTTATCCATTTCTGTGAGACCCTTCTGAAGGATATCTGTGTCAGATGTGTTTTCTACTATGGCGCCCAGTTTGCAGTCATCTGCAAACTTTGTCAGCCATAACCCTCCTGTGTTTGCTTGTACTTCGGAAAAGTAGATGCCAAACAAGAGTGGGCCGAGGACTGAGCCCTGTGGTACACCACTTGTGACAGGCTTTGAGTCTGACATGGCGCCAGCAACTCTGACCCTGTGGGCTCTGTCACTCAGCCAGTTTGCAACCCATCTTGTGATGTATGGGTTAACATTTAAGCTGATGAGTTTTTCAATGATACCCTGTCTACCAGCTCTGGTTGAGCACTTAGAATAGTCCATTTATTTTAACTATATTCAGGACACTTTTTGCCCTAATTTGTTACATATCTTATATGATTCTTCTCTGAAATGTTGTTCTTATTATGATTCTGATAACCATTGTATGTAAAATAAGGCTTAGCTGAAAACTGTCTCTCGCTGTCTACATATTCTTTAATATGTTTTAATAATCCTTCATTATATTTTATTGCAATAAATTCCTTATCTAGATCTTTAGTCTGTTCATTATAAACCTAATCTTTAGTATTTAATCTATCAACCCTCAAATATTGACTTGTGATGATGCCTTTAAATATACGTGGGGGGATGCGTACTATTTTTATGGTGGAACCTAATAGCGTGTACATCTTTCCTATGTATCTTAGTTTGTACACTATCAGTTTCCATAAATAAACAAACATCAGGAAATATAATTTCTTCTCTAGAAAAGTTCAGTTTAAACTTAAGGAAGCCAGTGGTGCTATTAAGATATTGTACAAAGGTTTCCAAATCTTGTTCATTTCCTGTCTACATGAAAAACACATCATCAACAAAACGTGAATAAAAGGCAATATGTGATAAAAATAAATGCCTATTATCAAAAACAAAATTATTTTCCTAATAATTAAGTGCTAGTTAGTGTATGTATTGGCCATGGGAGTGCTCATGGCCACCCCAGATATCTGATGATATAATTGTTGTTAAAAAATAAAGCCATTATTTTCAACAACAATTTCAAGCAGCACACAGATTGTCTCAATCTTTACTAGCCTCTTTGATTTTCAGTTTTGTCTCTTACAATCCCACCATGTGCACACCTTCTGCCTTTTATTTGTAATATCCTCTTACTCCAAATTGGATGAGTACACTCTCCCAAATTCCATGACATGGCATTTTCTGCTGCCGTTTGCATTCCCTTAAAAAGATATGTTAGTGAAGTTAAGGCTGTCTATAGAAATAATAGTGGGAGATGGTTAAGAGTAAGATGGCCTAACTTCTTTCCATTGAGCTAAAGAATTATCTGTTATATAATTTTGAAGTAGAGAGCATAAAGAAAAGAATAACTGGGAGTGCGAAAACCTTGAGAGAGAGAAAAGTCTTAGCCGTAGGAAGCATGTGTTAACTACAGAGACAGTATTTATGTAACGAATCAGGCTTTCTGTAGGAATTGAGGAGTAGAAGAATTTAAGACTAGGATAATTGACATTCGTACAAAAGTTGAGTGGATGACTGGACTTAGAGATTTCATGTGAGTGGCTAAAACTAAAGGCCGAATAATAGCCAGATTGTATTGGCCAGGAGAAAGGGAAAAAATCTGTTCATCCCCTCCAGAATGTCAAAAAACACAATCAGGATTCATCAATCCTTTGGTCCATATGAATATTGCAGGCGTGCCATTTGAATACAGTATATATAGGTGACTAGTAGGGTCTAGTAGGGGGCATTACTAGTGAGTGTTAATGTTTCTTGATCTTAGTAGACTATGCCACAGACATTCTACAATCTGTACGATTATGTAAGTATAATAATATGTGTCTTCACAGAGAATGTATGCTATTATTCTCTGAAGTGGGCATTTCTAAAGAAATATTTACCAACCAATGTGCACAGCTGGATTGTACAAGAATGTTATCAGATTACAAAAAATGCTAATGGAATTTTATATGGAACTCTAACAGTCCCTGTCTACCCCATATAAATTGTGATTACTAAAAGGGGACCTCCCAGACCTCATTAGCTTGAAGACACAGCAGCTTCACACTTCATTAAAGCCAGATCATATTCTGAACTTATATGGCTACTACCAGAGTTACCTGTAGATACCATCTTGCATACAAAGAAAAAGCTTCCAGAGACACAAAATGTTTGTGATCCAGTGAGATTTTTCAGGTACTGATTAGCAGACATGAAGGGAACTAAGGATGGTTTGAAGCCCTAGGATACCACCTGTATTAGTGGA
The DNA here is from genome assembly GCF_019279795.1 of Protopterus annectens. NCBI lineage: Eukaryota > Metazoa > Chordata > Ceratodontiformes > Protopteridae > Protopterus > Protopterus annectens. Next base: position 1,893,356,797 of record NC_056732.1, on the reverse strand, counting down.
ATATAACATTCATAATAACACTTTCTTTTTTCTCAGAATGATAATGGAAAACATCTTTTTCTGCACTTATATTTACTGGGGCACTGGCCACTCTTTTATTTCCTTTGATGAGTGTAAGTTTGAGGAGGGTGAGGATATCCATACATGGTAACTGGCACAACTTACAAGTCAGGAGATGTAGGCTGGTATTCATAGTCCAGAACTTCACAAATGCATAACAGTCATGTGTGAACAGCACTGCAATACATATATGTAAATAAGGTCAGTGAAACACGTGTGGAGAATATGGAAATGTCAAGAATTTTTTAAAAACCTGCCCAGTTTTCACATGAGTAAATTGTATAACATTCAACATTTCAAAAAATGCAAATTACTTCTTAAAATCATAAGTTGGGTATGCTTTGGCATGCTGTGGAGAAGCATGCCTAAGTGTAGCCATGTTCAAAGCATTTTAGAAACACTGTGGACTGCACAGCAGCTAAGAGAGATTTTTTTTTTTTTTTAAATGAAAAGTGGTTTATCATTTTTTTTTTTACATTTTATTTAGGTGTATCATTTTGCGGACACCCTGATGGTTTCATTAAAGAATAGAAAGAGGATAGTATGATGGACTGGAAAAGGGGAGACAAAACAAAGAGGTGAACACACAAGGAAACAGCAAGAGGGCTTGTGCAGCAGGAAGTGGGAGAAGATGGGTATTATGTCTTTTGTCAGGGGATTGACACTCCCATTTTTTCAATTTTTTAATAAGAGGATAGTGTTTATGGGAAATCAGGAAGAGGATGAAGGGGAAACTGTAAGGGAAGAAGGGTTGAGGAATTACCAGCTGGAGTCCCAGTCCACAGAGCCTCAAACACATTCACTGCCAGATAGTGTTGCAGTGGAGGACTCTGATATTGAGGGGTTGAGGCCTGTGTTGATGCTGGGATCAGAGTCAACTGGATGACAGTGTGTTGTACACACTGAAGAGGAGGTTTAACTTGTTGAATTCTGCTATCCACTTCCTCTACCAGTACATCCTCAACCAAACGTCAAAGCACTTTTTCTGTGAGGCTTGCCAGGCTGCCATGTGATAGGATGCCTGCAGGTCCGGCACCTCCATTCTGACCCTGTGTGGACATCCACAGACAGAGAGAGTGTGATCTGTCCCTAGCCTGGGAGATATGTGCCTGGTTTGCTCCTGAGGCATTTTAACCAGTTTATAAAATGAAAAAAATGAGAATGAAGCAAAATAAAAAAGAGAAAAAATACATAAGCAAAAAAAGAAAAAAATGAGAAAAAAGTGTGGGGAGAGAAAACTAGAAAAATTACAATAACTGCACACAATGCTGTTTTAATCCAATTTAACAACACAATATGGAAATGCTGAGTAAATTCTTTATTGAAGTAAAACTTGTGTATGGGATGTACTTATGCTTTCAGTGAGGATAGTAATTTGGGATGTGCTTCTGTACTTTGGAAGAATGTTAAGAGTAGTGTTTACGCACACTTATGATTATAGGATGCTACTTGGCTAATGGCCCTGAGGCCCTTACAAGCCCAGCCAAGTTTTTCCCTCTTGTATTGGTAATTTTAGTAGATCTGACTGAAAACTTGCTGCCCTTGTCCAGAAGGGATGTGGGTGAAATGTTAGGGGTGAATTTGCAATTCCTCATCCAATTATCTAGATTGTGCTTGAAAAGGCTCAGTGAAGAGTTATGTTTTACTAGGATTGGAAGCTTATTCCAGAGTAGGGGGAGATTCTGGGAGATGAACCTGTCTCTTTAGCAGGTCCTATTAATATTGCTTCTCATGTTGAGGTCATTAGAGCAGATGCAGTGAGTACCATTTGTCTTGCTAATGTGTAGCATTTCCATCAGGGCAGAATCTGAGGTTGCCCTATAGGCTAGGCAGAGATCACCACTAAGTGGTCTGTATGACACATAGTATAGTGACTGGGATTTTAGTCTATTAGCATAGGACAAGTGTTGGGCACCTTCAATTTTCTTTGTAAGATACTGAGTTGAATTGACAAGGACAAGATTCATAGGTGTATACTATGCTAATGGCTCTGGAGCCTTTACAAGCCTAGCCCATAGGATTACCCTGGCATCTGGCCACCCGACCTTAGTTCCCAGTGCCTCTGTTGAGTAGAGCCACTGAAGTGATCCCTGAGGTGAATTTTCTATTTCCCATCCACTCATCAAGACTTCTCTTGAAAAGGACCAGTGAGGTGCTCTGTTTGACATGTATGTGAAGCCTATTCCATAGCATGGGCAGTCTCTGGGCTATGAATCTGGCCCTCTAGCTTATTCTGTTGATTGTGGTAATGAGGTTGAGGTATGTGAAGCATGTGGTGCGGAGGGATTAAGATTTCCTTAGATGTAGCATTTCTAACAGAACTGGGTCAGACATGCCTTTGTAAGCCAAGCAGAGATCGCCTCTAAGTAGGCAATATGAGACAGAGAATATCTGGAGTTTTTTCAGACTTTCCATATAGGACAATTGTTTAAGGCCTAGGATCCTCTTTGTGAGGTACTTTTGTGGCCTCTCCAGTTGTTGCAGGTGTCTAGTGAGATACATGCCAAATGGGGCATTGTACTCAATTATTGGCCTAATGAGGAAAGAATAGAGGGAGACAATGTCCTCTTTCTTCCTGGATGCAAAATCCTTAGTAATGAGATGTGCCACACAGAAGGACTTTCTGACCACAGTGGTAATGTGGTGGTCAAAAGAAAGTTGCTGTCAACCTGTGTTCGCAGAACTCTTATAATGCCTTCTGTGTTCAGTGGACTACCATTGATGTGGTAATTCATGGGAGCTGGGTTTTTCCCAAAGGGGATGATGATACATTTTTTGGCATTGAGCTTATGACATGGTTCTAACACCAGTCGTTGGTCACAGTGAGTCCTTTCTGTAGGAATTCAGCATCACTTGGGAAGTTAATAAAAGCTCCCAACTTGCAATTGTCTGTGAACTTTGTCAGACAGAGTCCCTTCATGTTGGCCTAGACTTCAGAAAAGTAGATACCAAACAGGAGAGAACCCAGGACTGAACCCTGTGGGACTCTACTCATGACTGGTCAGCAGTCTGACTTGGAGTCAGCTACTTTCCCACTGTGGTTTCTGTCAGCCAATTTGCAATCCACCTAGTGATATAGGGGGTGATGCCTAGCTTAGTGAGTTTTTCTATGATTCCTGAGTGGGGAATGTTATCAAAGGCCTTGTCCAGATCAAGGTAGGCTGTATGAACCACCTTGCCTTTATCCACAGCTCTGGTGATTGACTGAAAGAAGTTGACCAGGTTGAGCAGGCATGATCTACTCTTCACAAAACCAAACTGTATGGGATCCAGAGTTTGAAGATTCTCTATATCCTTGTTTATTAGGTCCATGATGATGAGTTCCACAGCTTTGCATATCAGACTAATCAGGTTAATGGGGCAATAGTTTCCATGGTCTGTAGTCTCTCCTCCTTTGTGGAGAGGAATAACTGTAGCAGTGCACCATTCAGTAGGGACAAAGCCTGAGGTGAGGCTGCGATTGAACAGGGCACACAGGTGAGGTGCCAGTTCACTCTGTAGTTCATGTAGAACACAGCCAGAGATATTGTCAGGTCCCATAGAAGCTGTATTCTTGGCCTTGGACAGGGCTGTTTTAACCTGTGCAGCAGTAATACTGGGTGCCTGGCAATCTACTGGTACTGTGATTGGTCATTTGGTGGGGGAGAGAGGGGTAAAGCTGGCATGAATCTGGCGGGCAGTATATTGGCAATATCTGTTTTGAAGGGGTATGCATCTAAATTATGTACTTTCAATTCGGGAAATACAGTAACCCAAAGCAAACAAACAAACAAATCAGTAATTGTCACAGTTAACCAAGTAAAAAACAATCAGATTCTAAAACATTTATCTTTATCTGGTAAGACTACAGTTGCATTTATTTCAGCTGTGAAGCTATAATAATGCTGCACACAGGAGTATTATAGGAATCAATTTTTAAAACATCACTTTACTAATGTTGCTGTTACCATTGCTGTTGTATAATAACTTCTAGAATGTACTGTTAAAAAAGAAAGATCTTTTGGGCACTTGCTACACTTAGCAGAATACACAGTATACAATGTATTTTTCTCTTCTCTTGCTGGCAATTATAGTGAATTTCTTCCTCAGTTTCAGTAAAAGAGACAGGAATGATCTTGTTTCCCCGTATTTGAATTTCTTCCACATATAAACATAAATATCTCATATACATCCTCTCTAAACATTTTTTTCTTTTCCATTTTAACTTTAATATGCATACATGTATGATTTGCTACAATACTTCACTAATATTCCATTTAACTCAGGAGGATAGCAGAAAAATATGAAAGGAGTCCTGAGTTTTGTTTTCAAAATGCATGTAACACTTTTCTGCTGGTATAGCTGAAGTGCACATCCTGAAATTTATCAATTCAAGGAAGTCTGCATTTCCTTTTCTGCAGAAATGTGGTTTATAGAAGAGAAGTGAAAGAGCAGGTTCTCTGAAAACATCTGTCCTGGTCATTCTGTTAGAAAAGTAACCCCCCACCCAACCTGCAGTCTAACTTGGGTGTGGTGAGTGTCATTTCAGCTATGTTGTACATGCAGCTAGACATACTTATGAACAACGACAAGTTAAGCAATTATTTTTAGTTATATTTATGTATCTCACACAAAACTGGCTTCATCGAAGCAGGTACAAACTCCCAATAAGTTTAAAATAAAGTCTGGTTTAATGAACTAAGCGCTTTTGGAAGGACCTGTGCCCTTCCTTCTTCAGAAATAACAGACAACCAAGTAAATTCAAACAGAGTTTCAGGCAGCAACTCATATTTAAAATCTTCAGTCATTAATTAACTAATTACACTATTAAGCAATAAGACATAAAAAATAAGAAACAAAAAACATATATTTCTTATTTTATTTAAAATATGCTGTGAGATAAAATAGATTTGGTATGGTTTGCCATTTTCCACACTATGGCTTTTAATGCCCTATTTTTTATGTCTTATTGCTTAATAGTGTAATTAGTTAATTAATGATTGAAGATTTTAAATATGAGTTGCTGCCTGAAACTCTGTTTGAATTTACTTGGTTGTCTGTTATTTCTGAAGAAGAACACAGGTCCTTCCAAAAGCGCTTAGTTCATTAAACCAGACTTTATTTTAAACTTATTGGGAGTTTGTACCTGCTTCGGAGTGGTTTGCTTACAGTTCCGTTCGTCATTTTTGTGGTTTCCTAGTTTGTTCAAGTCTTCTTTAGTGCAAAACTGGCTTCATGTAATATTATTTGTAACAATCTTTTCCCTGCAATGGTAAAGAATTTTAAATCTGTCAGTGCAACTCTAATTTCATAACTTTTTATATCTGCTCAGCATTACTGATACAGGAACAGTAGTAAATGATTTTCACAGTTATCGCTGCAGATTATTATTTTAATACTCTTACCTGACATTTCTGTTTATTATTGTTAAATGTTAACTCACTACTAGCATTCCTTTTTTTCAAAAGATGGATGTCTGAGAACAGATAGGCTACTCATTTATATGCATTTCGTAATATTATTACAACTAAATATCCTCAGATACAGATATCTGTACATGTAGAGATGTTATTTGTATCTACCTTTTTATTTTTAATACACACGCACGCACACACACACACACACACATATATATATATATATATATATATATATATATATTTATATATATATATATATATATATATATATATATATATATATATACAGGTCCATATGTTCATAGGTGTGTACTAGGCCCACTCAGCTGGCTTTGACCAGAGTGAGTTATACCAGTCAGGGTTGACAGGTGGTCACCCAATTCCTGCCACATATCAATGTATTTCTGTGTACTGTGATGTGCCTGTGCCTGGATCTTCTCCAGGTATGAATCATGCAAAAGGTAGAGCATGATTAACATCTCTTTCTCAGTCTACCTAGGAGCACGGCCTCATACCTTTACAGGTGCTGTCATCATTCAAAGAGCCAAATCCAGAATGAGGAAAGTGTACTGAGGGATGTATTAATCAGGTTTAGAACCACTCTCTTCTGGGTGTGACATCACTAGTGAGGGCTGTGTTAATCAGGGTTAGAACCACTCTCTGCTGGGTGTGACATCACTAGTGAGGGCTGTGTTAATCAGGGTTAGAACCACTCCCCGCTGGGTGTGACATCACCAGTGAGGGCTGTATTAATCAAGGGTTAGAACCACTCCCTGCTGGGGTGACATCACTGGTGAGGGCTGTGTTAATCAGGGTTAGAACCATTCCCTCTGGGTGTGACATCACCGGTGTGGGATGTATTAATCAGGTTAGAACCATTCCCTGCTAGGTCTGACATCACCTTCAGCAAATCATTTTTGTTAGCATGTCCTTAGAGCAAGTATTGATACTATTGGCAAGTCTGGTGTTACCAAAACTGCTTTATCACATACTACTTTTTCTTAAAGGAAAACACTTACCCTGACCTCTCCTTGTTTATTAAATTATTTTAAATATATGGATAATAGCTGTCATTATTAGTGCTTAGTAATAAAATATTTTTTTATACCCTAACAGCAACATGTGTTATGCACTGAAGTTGATTTTTTATTTATTTTAAGGTGGAGAAAAATAAATGTCAACACTAATGTGAACAACTATTTGTAGGACTTTATGATGTATATCATTTGTTAGGGTGTGACATATAGTGTTGGATGGGCAGTGATTAACCTTCAGATTGCTTTTAACCTGATATTCAGATCACTGATTTTGAATTTTACAACTATATTTTATTTTGGCTAGTTTAGGACAAGTCACATGCCTTCATGCACAGCTTGGCATTACCGCAGAGTGCTGCAGAATTTGCAAATGTCTGCACATGCCTTCATGTACAGCTTAGCATTGCTGTAGAGTGCTGCAGAGTTTGCAAATGTCTGCACATGTCTTCATGTACAGTGCTGCACAGTTTGCAAATGTCTGCACATGCCTTCATGTACAGCTTGGCATTGCACCAGAGCACTGCAGAGTTTGCAAATGTCTGTGCATGCCTTCATGTACAGTGCAGCACAGTTTACAAATGTCTATGCATGCCTTCATTTACAGCTTGGCATTGCTGCAGAGTGCTGCACAGTTTGCAAAAGTCTGCACATCCCTTCATGTACAGCTTGGCATTGTCACAGAGTGCTGCACAGTTTGCAAATGTCTATACATGCCTTCATGTACAGCTTGGCATTGCTGCAGACTGCTGCACAGTTTGCAAATGTCTGTGCATGCCTTCATGTACAGCTTGGTATTGCCCCAGAGTGCTGCACAGTTTGTAAATGTCTGTGCATACCTTCAAGTACAACTTAGCATTGCTGCAGAGTGCTGCACAGTTTGCAAACTTCTGCAGTGCATCCATGTTTTTTTTTTAAAACAAGTTTATTGTTTTTAACATACAAAATAAATATCATAACAATTTTATACAAGCAATTAAAATAGAAATAGTTATAACATTCAATAAAATAACCAACGTATTTACAAAGACATCCACTACAAATCAAATCAATTGATTAAACTATAATATCATGCTATTGAAACTAAAATTTTTTAACAGGTTTTGTAAAGTATCCCATATAATATAATAAGATGTTTTTCTAGTAGTTCTTGATTTTATTGTCATCAATTCCATATGACACACTCCAGTCATAACATTTTTAAATTCATTAAATGAAGGAGGGGTATCTGAAATCCAATTTCTGGTTATTATTTTTCTAGCCACTGCTAGAATAGACCATAATAAGGGAAGTTTAGCTTTTTTAACACTTTTAGGAACAGGTGTGTTAAATAATATAAGTGATTTAGAAACAATGAAATTATCTGTGAAAAGGGCCTGCAAAAAAATCATTGATTAACTTCCAATATTCCTTCAATTTTATACAGTCATAAAACATATGTGCCCAGTCAGCATTTATTTCTACATTACATCTTTTACATAAGTTGTCTTTATTATTTATTTTATTCATCATTAAAGGTGTATAGAAGGATCTATGTAAAAATTTCCAAGTAAAAAGTCTCCAATTAATGGAAGAAGTAGTTTTATAAGCAGATTCCAATATATATTGTTTATCTTGTTGTTTTGGTGATTCTCCATTAATGGAAATGAAATAATTCCAGTAGGTATCTGAACTGTAATGAGTTTCTTCTCTGATAATTTTATGAATGTATGAGAGCTTACCTTTATCAGAAACTCTATGTTGTAAATTTAATATCAAGTAATCAATCAGTATTGGAACAGATTCTTTAACTGTTAAAGACATTAAATCAATTTTATTAATAAGATGTTGTCTAAAAGTCTGAATTTCTAACCAACATGTTTCTCTCAAATCAAATTCTTGCTTTAAGAAGTCTAAATTTTTTACTTTATTATCAGACAACAACTGATACCAATACTTTAGATCATTCTCTGTGACTAAAAGAGTTCTTTCAGAGGTGGTTGACAAAAGCATACCTTGTGTATACATTATAGGGAATAGAATAAAATTCCATTCCTTATACTTAGGATGCATGAATATAAAATTACGATAACTGATAATAATGTTTAATGGGTAACTAACTATATATTTTGGTGTAATGGATGAAGTACAAAATTCTTTTAGTAACCATAACATGGAGTTATTTACAATAATATTTTTATGTATTAAAGAGATTTTCATGAAGTGAATGCAAATTAGTTCCCAGTAATCTTTCCATCTTGCAACATATGACTGATCTATTAACAAAGTAATAACTTTTATAATAGAAGAGATAGTATATAAATTAAAGTCTGGAAATGAAATGCCCCCTTGAGACCAGCTATTAATATGTTTGTTTAATGCAATCCTAGGTCTATTAGGTGCCCATAAGAAATTTAACATTAGTGAATTCAATTTCTTAATAATTATTTTTGTAGGTGGGAGTATTATTGATTGTATTAAGTATAATATCTTAGGGAATACTATCATTTTAATAATTGTGAGTCTCTCTTCCATGGTAAAAAACATATTGTTCCAGCTGTTGAAAAGATTTTGTATATTAAGAAGACAGGTATTATAATTATTATGTATAATAGATTTGATATCTTTAGTTAATATTATACCTAAGTAAGTTATCTGACCTGAGTTGGGTATATATTTGTTAAAATCATTGAGGACATTTTTTCGTGTGTATATTGGTAACATTTTAGTTTTTTCTTCATTGAATATTAAACCAGAGATATTTTTAAAATCCATCATTTTATCAAATAAGGACTGCACAGAAGAGTTAGATCCTGCTGATGTAATTAGAACATCATCTGCAAAAAGTTGAATTTTAGATATTGTATTTTCATCTATATCAAATCCTTCTATATCAGTACTGTTGCTGATCAGATTAGCCCAAGGCTCCATTACTAAAGTGAATAATAGTGGAGAAAGTGGACATCCTTGTTTTGTACCTTTTAAAATGGGTATTTTTTGTGAGACATATGTTCCTATCTTAATGTAAGCCAATGCTCCTTTATATAGATGTTCAATTAGATTTACAAATGCATCTGAGAAGTTTGTGCACTTCAGTAAGATAAACAGGTAGTCCCAACTTACTGAATCAAATGCTGAACTTATATCGAGACTAATAAGTGGTAAATCTTTCTTTTTCCTATTTGCAAAATCAATTAACATTAAAGTTCTCCTTATATTATCAAAAGTATTTCTATTTACAATAAAGCCTGTCTGGTCTATATCTATAATGCCTGGGATGATTGTCTTTAATCTATCAGCAAAAATACTCATAAACATTTTATAGTCAACATTAAGTAATGAAATAGGTCTATATGAAGTGCATCTGGTTGGGTCTTTATTGGGTTTTAAAATTGGTGAAATAAATGTGTATTGCCAAGATGGGGGAGTTGTTAACTCATTTTGGGCCAAAATAAAAACCTTATGTATTAATGAGTAAGTACTTTTGGGAAGAATTTTATAGATCTCTGGTATAATACCATCATTACCTGGTGCTTTGTTTGATTTAAGCTTGTTTATTTGTGTAATAACCTCTGTATATGAAATATTTTTATCCATTACTTTAGTCTGTTGTTTATTAAGTTTTTTGTTCATGTTTGTAGTTATAAATTTCTTTATTTTATCTTTAGGCTCCATGTTAATGTTATTATGATTAATTTTGTGAAAGTGATTTCTAAATTCATCTAATATTTCTGGTAAACTAGAAACATTCTTCTTTTTCCTTGGAGAGAAAATTTCTTTGATATGATTTTGTTTATTCAACCTTTTTGTTTTATTTTTAAGTCTATGTAAGTATTTGGGACTTATTGAGTAAGACAAAAACTTATATTTCTCTAATGTTATTTTATATGAGTTAAAATTTCTTTGTATTTCTCATTTAATTTATTTATTTCTTCAATGGCTTTTTTGTCCATAATATTTTCTTTATTATTATGTTTGTATGAGTCTAATTTGCTTTGAATATCTAGTAATTCCTTGTCCCAAGATTTCCTTTTATTATTATACCATCTGATACTTTGTCCATATAAATATGATTTTAAAGCATCCCAAACATAAACAATGGAGACTTCAGGTGTATTGTTTAAGTCTAAAAAATGTTGCACTTCTGAAAGTATATAATCTTTATAGTCTTTTAGTTGAATTAAGTATGCTGGTATCCTTTTGATCTGAACATTGTAAGTACTTTTTATCATAAACTCAAAGACAATTGAATTATGATCTGATATAGGGCACAAAATGATTTTAGAATTAATTAAGTCTGTTACCATCTGGTTAGAAATAAAGACTCTATCTATTTTTGAATAAGTTTTATATCTGTTAGAAAAAAAAGTGTATGGTAATGATTTTGAATCTATCTGATTATTAATATCATTCAAATGATATAAATTAAGAAAATCCTTTAAATGTTTTGCATTAGATGTAATTTTCCTCTTTCCTATAGTAGTAGTATCTTTTTCATGTAGGATACAATTAAAGTCACCTGCTAAAATAATATCTCCTATAGAAAATGATATGATCTTATTGAGATGGTGTTTCACTGTATTAATGCCAATTCCTGGTACCCAATATACATTGATTAATGTATATGTCTTTCCATTAATCTGTATTGTAACCATACAAAACATTCCTTTATCATCTTTATAAGACTTAATAGTTTTAGGTATGGGCATACTTTTATTCCATAAAATAGCCACTCCTCTTTTTTCTGAGTGTGTTCTGAACTAACCAAGACTGTATATTTATTAGTGGCTAATTTATCAATATCCTTTTTCAGGAGATGTGTTTCTTGAAGGAATACTAAGTTGGCCCTATGCAAATTAATGTATCTCATTAAACTTGCCCTTTTACATGGGTTATTCAGTCCATTAATGTTTAAAGAAATTCCTTTTAGAGAAATCATTTAGCTTTTATAAACATATAAAACATATAATCAGAATAACAATTAACAAAATAAGTGATATTATACCTCCTCCTTTAGGTGTACCATTAATTATAGCTGCATTTATTGAAAATCTTATGGGATTTTGTATAAGCTTCACATTTATTTGTAGTGACAATGAGTTTATAAAATGTGTTGTGGATGCCAGAACTATATACAAACAGCAATAAACAGGTGAAAATAATATTAGAATTAAACATTGCACCCAGCCTGGAGTTAAGAACTCCAACTTTGAGTAGCACATACCACTCAAGTTATCCCCCTACCCTAAGCAGCAGTACCTCAGCTGCCACCATATCAATTCAATACTAACTATTATTAACTAAAGTTAACCTCATTTAATTAGATTATCTAGTAAGACAAAGCTAAACAATTTATAAATCAGCTTCATATAAACAAATAAGAACATTTAGAAACAGCTCATATTACTATGTACATCTATTTTGTATAATACACTCATAATCAAAATAGCATTCTAATAAACTTGATATTGGGAACCGAGAAGAGAGAGAGAGAGAGAAAGAAAAAAAAAGGGGGCATATCTATATATTAGTTTATTAAAAGTTTGTAAAAATAAGTTCTTATGTTCATTTGGATTCAATAACTTAGGCTATAATGGTTCAGACATTAGATATATTAGGGTATTCCTACTTTCTGCCATAGAAATGCAGTTAACAGTTTTAAAAACTTTAAATTACTTGCACCAAAGCTTTCTTCTCATACTTATTATTGCCAGTTAAATAAAATATTTATACTCATACATATGTTTACAAATCATACTGCACAGCAATATACATTCCTAGTTATTTATAAATCATTGTGAAGAAAGCCATCTGTATTTTATATATCTGAACTGCTGCTTTAAAATATGTCACATGACAGTTTCTTCTAAGATATAATCATAATGATACTTGTGCTTGTCAATTAGATAAGTCAAATGATTTATAACATTATATATGTTTAAATCATAAGTATTTATATACATTAATATGTTGCAGTCATGTAAGCTTTCAAAAACATGTGTATATATGTTTTACCTTCTATGCCTTCTAAAATATCTCACTTGCTTACTATGGCATACTGAATCATTTAAAATCATTATAACTTCCATATTTTATAAATTACATCTTAAATAAGTAAGTTGTTATAAAGAATAACTCACATTTAAATGTCATAAAGTTCATTTTTCATCACAAAGTCACATTTACAGCAGTTCTACTTCCTGGAACAGTGTTCTTCTTGAATCTGCAATGTGTCAGTGTGAAATCAGGGGTCAAAGTTCAAAATGACTGCATTCAGCTTCTCTGCATGTATTCTGAGTGTTGAAGCTGAAATTGTCTCTCTTAACATTCCGGCGGGAATTCTAGTAAATGCAAGTGACTGACATTCATTCAGTAATACAAATGAAACCAAACAGTGCAAAACCTTCGCGAAGCATTCCACAAGTCACCACAGTCTCCACGACAGTGAAACCAAGCCTACAGTTACCCAACATATCATACAACTTATCCTTACATGCCCCATTTAAAGAAAAAAAAGGAAGCTACAAAGAGTATCTACAAAGAAATATTACTTGCTGTTTGTATTAATAAAGTTAAACATGAAACATATTACTTACAACTATTTTAGTTCTAATTATTTGCAATTATATCATGACATATTATTTGTAATCATGTATAAGCAATAAAGTCATGGTATAATATTTAGCAACAGTGTTTAAACAGCATATATAGTTTTAAAGAACTAATAAGTTATTATTTCACTTTTTCCATATTTTCATCATACTTCTCTCCTTGCCCTCCCCCACCCCTCACTAAATGCATAGTTTAAAAAGAATGCCATTATTTAAAACAAGAAGAGAAAGAAAATGTATCTAATTACTAACCTTAGATCTCTTTATCACAAAGAGAAACAAGTTGATTGATAGCATGTTATTTGTTCCTCAGAGAGTTTGACTATTTATGAAACAAAAACAGTTCTTTGCACACAGAAAAATAACTTTGAATAAATCTTTAAAATATTTGTGGCTTTCTGGAGATGCAGTAACTGTATTTGAAGAGATTAAGAGAGAAGGAAAAAAAAATTATTAGAACATGTCATTTGTTTTTTAGTCTTTTTTTCTTCTCTGAAATCTTCCAAGAAGTTCCTGTTGCCATCCTCTTTAACGAAGGACTAGCCCATTCCATATCTTCTATTTTATCTAATATCTTATTTTTTTAATATACAGCAAAGCAGAGTCCAAGTCTTCAAAAATTCTAGGGCCATCAGGTAAAAAGATTTTTAGTTTGGCAGGAAATAAAAGGTAAGTTTTGAACTGTGCTTTCTTAAGCTCTCTTATTAATGGCAAAAATACTTTTCTTTTAGTTATTACCAAGGGAGAATAGTCATTGTCAAAACGCACAGTTGCCTCATTAATTTTAATAGGTGTTTTAGCCCATGCAGATTTTAATACCATCTCCTTGTCATAAGATGATAAAAATCTTACTATAACTGATCTAGGATACTTTTTGTTAGAGTTAAAATTAGATAAGGACCTATGGGCTCTTTCAATACCAAAAGAAAATGCTTCTGACAAGTCTAAAGTTTTGGGAAGCCAAGTATTTAAAAAGGAAGTAATGTTGTTACCTTCTATATTTTCTGGCAGTCCAAAAATCCTAATATTATTGCGTTTTCCAGGTCATCAAGTTTGGATTGTAGGTGTGTGTTCTGCTTCAGCAAAACTCAATGTTAATTTCTTCTTCCTGGATTCTGTTCTCCATATCATTAACAGTCTCTTCTATGCCTGTAATCTGAGCCTTCTGTTGTTGCAGGTCTTGATGTAACAAATCCATTTGTTTTGTAGTTTTTTCTATGAAGTTATCAATTTTAGTATCCAGTTTGTCCATTTTGGATGTTAGTTGCTGAATAGTAGATATCAGAGACTGAAGCTCTTTCTTGATGCTGGAATCCTGACTGTTTGCCTTACTGGAACTCATTCTGAACAGAGGTGATGAAAGAGAAATTTCCAAGATGATTTCTGACAGGAAAGTTATTGAAATTTTCTTTCTTTTTTAGATATTATTCAAGAAACTGATATTCCAAATGTATTTAGAAAGAAAATTATTTCATTAGTTGATTTTTAAAGTAATTATTTCCTGTCAGTGCAGTTAAGTTGGTGGAGCTGAAGAAATCTGCTGCCATCCTGTGTTCATCCTTGGCCACGCCCCCCCATCCATGTATTTTTGAAATGCATTCATGCCCTGTAGGATGAGCATTCACACTCAGTATGATGTTGAAATATGGTGATATACCCCAGGACACATTTGCTCAACACAATGATTCATAGACATGCATATATATTAACTTAATTTGTGTAACACGTGTACATCACCACAAATTTATACAAATAGATTCAGCACTGCCATATTAATTCACAAATAGTCAAGACAGGCAGCAGATCTCTTAGGGTTATGCAGACATCTGAAAGTAAGGAAAAGTTTATAAAATATTTATGATTTAGTAATATTTTAATATTGATTTAAAGGTCACCTGCAATACATATCGATGTGTAGTGTGCATGTATCCATACCATTGCATAACTGGTAATTTCAGTAACTTGAAATTGCCTTCTTTGATATGTGCAGTACATTAATAATATTAGGAAATGACCATTAATGAAGTGCAGTATATTGAGTGCATACACAGGGAAAATACCTATTGTAGTTGAGAAATTTCATTGTAAAAAGGACAGGAATAGAAGTGTGATAAAAAAAATTCATGGCAATGGCAGATATTAGTGCAGGTTGTTCTTTGTGTATTTCCAGGACTGTATGTAAGCTTCTGAGTCCCTCAAGCCTTTCTGTGTTGGAGGGAAGCCTTCTAGTTTATCAGTGGGAGTGGTAAGCACTAGGTAACCTGTCTACCACATAAGTAGTGGTTTTGGCCCAGAATTTGTAGTTATTGGCTGTTTGGGCAATCTCTTCCATCTCTCTCAACTTTCTGATTTGAAAGCCTGTATTTGCACTTGTTTCTGTCCTGTAACTCATCTAGTGTAGATACAGATTCTTAGTTTTAGCACCTAAATTTGCTTGTTCATGATCAGCACTTGTTCAGAACTTGTAAGCACTAAATAAGCTACTAATTACTACAGCACTCTATCTTCCTCATTACCTAGAGGAAAACAGTTTTTGTACTTACTTTTCTCACTTGCTTAGAGAAAAACAGCTCCTGTACTCACTTTCCTCACTTATCTAGAGGAAAAACCCTGCAACTCTCTTTTTGTGCGGTCTTGCGCACAGAGCAGCGTCGGGCAGCGCTGGTTAGCTGAGGTATACTATTCCCGGCCCCACAAAGTCTGCACTGTAAATTTTCCCTTAGAACTAGGCAAGCCTCAACTCAAGTGCTTCAGATCAGCTGCTCTTATTGCAGCACTTGCAAAACAGAAATCAGCACTTGTCCTAATCTCCTAGACAGCACTATTATAATATAGCATAAGACCCTTGATCGTCCGCAGGACTTAAGTTCAATTTACTCTTCAAAGCATGTCCAGAGGTCAGCTTCAGGTGTACTCTCCAGTTCATCTGGTGGAATTGGGCATCCTGAGGCAATGTCACAACTGCCTCATGTATACAGACAACCCTCTCCTCTTACTTCTAGACACAGAAACTTGTGAGAGATGCAAATACACAGCCAGACTGGAGAAGACTGGAGGCTAAGCGCTCTCAACCCATAACTGTAACAGACAGTCAAGAGGATAAGGGATACACTTGCATCACACCACCTGTCACACATGAATCTACAAAACAAGCACCGGCAAAACATACGCATAAATACGCAAAAACATATTCGGAGGCACTAGGTACCAATCTGAAAAAGAAACAGTGCCCTCCAAAGCAGACAAGCAAGCAACCTGCACCCCCAAACACAAGCCAGAAAACACATAATTCACTTCAGCAGTGTGCCTCACAACAGCCCTTAAGGCAAAACACCATACCTAACACGCTAGTAATAGGAGACTCTATAGTAAGGCACAGGGATTTTCCACTCACCAGGCTGAACAAGGAGAAGGTTGCTGCCTGTCGGGGGCTCGGATCCACCACATAACATAGGCACTTAGCTGTCATTGTACATGTTGGTGTGAATGATCTAAGATGTACCTCCCTGGACTACATGAAAAGAGACATTGAGGAGCTCTCTGATCATGTAGCCCAATCTGGTATGACCCTGAGCTTGAGTAGCATACTACCTTCACCTAGAATGATACCACAGTACAAAGACAAAATGATCAATTTCAACAATTGGCTAAGCTTCTGGTGTCATTCTAAGGGGATCCAGTGTCTGTCTGCCTGGGATGACATGATAGACAAGCCTCGCTGTTTTGCCAGAGATGGGTTGCACCTGTCACCCCCCTAGGTTTTCGAATACTGGTCAAGGCTCTTGCCATCCCCATAGTGCCTTTTTTAGGCAAGGCTCAAAGGACAAACCAACCACCGTAACCAGCACAGGTAACTAAAAACTAAGGGTTATGCTACTCAACGCCAGAAGTCTCAACCTCAAAATGCACACACTCGAGGCTCTCCTCAGCATGGAGAAAATCAATGTTTGTGCAGTGAGAGAAACCTGGTTCAAGGCTCAAGAGAGCACCACAGCACTGCCAGGTTACAATTCATATCATACCTTCTGGCCTCAGTTACCGGATCGCCATACAAAGGGTGGAGGTGTACCCATATTCATTAAGGATACCCATATCTCCAGGTTAGTAGCACAGCATGATGCCCCAGAGATCATCCATGCACAACTATCAGCAGGCAAAACCACATTTCAAGTCGTAGCCAGTTATAGATCACCAACCATGTCCCAAGATGCTCACTCTGCATTCCTTTAGACATTAGAAAATATAAAGGTCCTACCCAACACCATAATCTTGGGTGATTTCAACTACCCTGGTATAGACTGGGCAAACTACCAATGTTCCAACTCCTATGCTCAGCGATTCATAGAATTTATAAATTCAAATGCCCTTGAACAACTAGTATGTTCCCCCACTAGAAGGGACAACATATTAGATTTAATCATCACAAATATGGGCGTCCATTGTACCACACCCGTTATCACCCCCTCCTTGGTCAGATCCGACCACAAACTGATAACCCTGGACATCCTCACCCCTCCACATCCCCCAGTCAAAAAAACCATAGTCAAAAACCTTTCCAAAGCAAACTTCAAACTACTTGCATCCGAAGTGGAAAGCTTCACTATTCCCTTGCAGAAGGATAATGATATCCAGGATGCGGAATCCTACACCAAGGCACTCTATATGCATCTTCAGGATTGCATGGGCCATGCTATCCCAAATAAAACCAAGACTCCTTCCTCAAGCAAGAAGAAACCAGTCTGGTGGACCCCGGCCATAAGCAAACTTTTCAATAAAAGGAGGAGACTTATACAAAAAAGGCCAAATCTCAAGTAGAAAAATCATCCCTGATCAGCATTAGTAAGAAATTGAGGGCCCTCATCAAGTCAACTAAAGCTAATTTTGAAAAGAAAGTTACCAAGGATGCCAAGGATAACCTTAAGGCCTTCTATGGCTACGTCAAAAACCTAAATGGCAACGCTCAGGTCTGTTCTGAGCTAGTACAAAATGTAACAAAATACACTGACTCTTCTGACATTGCCAACATCTTGGCTGACAGGTTCAGTGCAAATCCCCCTCCCACCACCACCTACAGGGCCTATTACCATTCCAGGGGATTGTGTAAGTCAAATTATTACTGATACATTGGTTAACAAGGCTCTATCTAAACCTAAAATCACTGCCTCCATGGGACCAGATGGTGTCCCAGGCTGTGTCATACGCAAGCTCTAAATGGAATTAACCCCGCATCTTAATACCCTGTTCAGTCTCAGCCTCTCCACAGGCTATGTGCCCATAAAATGGTGCATGGCAATGGTGGTCCTGCTACACAAGGGTGGGGCCACAACTGACCCTGGGAACTAGAGACCAATAAGCCTGACCAGTCTGATCTGTAAGGCTATGGAGTGAATCATTATGGAACTCATAAATGGAGAGATTGGGAACCTCCAGTCGCTGGACCTCACACAGTTCGGCTTCGTCAAGGGCAGATCATGCCTCCTGAACCTGGTGGATTTCTTTGAGACAGTTACTCAGGCTATAGATAAGGGAAAGGAGGTACATACGGCTTACCTTGACCTTGCTAAAGCATTTGACACCATTCCCCATTCAGGTATTATTGATAAGCTCACCAGTCTGGGCATAAACCCTTTCGTCACAAGATGGATCGCAAACTGGCTCTCAGACAGATCCCATAAAGTAAGAGTAGCGGGATCTATGTCTGAATCCAGACCAGTAATGAGTGGTGTGCCTCAGGGCTCTGTCCTGGGGCCCCTCCTGTTTGGCATATACTTCTCAGAAGTACAGGCAAACACGGAAGGGCTGTGGCTGACTAAGTTTGTGGATGACTGCAAACTGGGTGCTATAATAAAGTCTCCGGCCGACATGGAGATCCTCCAGAAGGGCCTAAATGAGACTGATGCATGGTGTCAAAGCCATGGTCACAAGCTAAATGCAAACAAATGCGTAGTGATCCCCTTTGGAAAAAACAGAGTACCCGCAAACTACAAAATAGGATGTAATCCCCTGAAATCTGAAGAAGAAATAAGGGATTTAGGGACCCAAGTAGATAGTCAGCTTTCCTTTGATAACCATGTTGCCAAAGTGGTTAGAAAATCCTTCTATGTGACCCATCTGATCACAAAAGGGTTTGCATCAAGATCTAAGGATGTAATGGTGCCCCGCTACTCTTCCCTCATCAATCCCATTATTGAGTACAATGCACCGATTGGAATGTACCTGGCTAGACATCTCCAGCAGCTGGAGAGACCACAGAGGTACCTAACCAAGAGGATTACTGGCCTCAAACAGTTGCCCTATGCAGCATGATTGAAAAATCTAAGACTGTTCTCTGTTGCATACTGCTTTCTCAGAGGCGATCTCTGTCTAACGTACAGAGCCATGTCCAACCCAGAACTGTTGAACATGCTCCATCTTAGCAAAACCAAATCTACTCTAGCTACATGCTCTTGGAATATAAACCTCAACACAACAATGAATAGAACATGCTGGAGGGATAGATTCCCTTCGCAGAGACTTCCCTTATTATGGAACAGGGTCCTGATCTACATAAGACAGAGCCCCTCACTATCACTCTTCAAGAGGAACCTTGATGAGTGGATGGGTAACAGAAAGTTCACACCAGGGATCACACCAACAGCACTACTAGATAGGGGCCAAGGGTACTAGCTGCTAGTACAAGGGTCTAGGGAACTACTAAAGGGGCGATGAATACCACACAACATGGCTGGGCTAATATATGCCTCCAGGCAGATAGCCCAGTACCAACTTATGAACCTATGAACCTATAAACTGCAGTTGTGTAGTTTAGATAACATTGCTGTTTGCATACTTACTGAGATAAAACCTCACTGTGGGTTT
The DNA here is from genome assembly GCF_019279795.1 of Protopterus annectens. NCBI lineage: Eukaryota > Metazoa > Chordata > Ceratodontiformes > Protopteridae > Protopterus > Protopterus annectens. The sequence continues at coordinate 1,893,336,856 of NC_056732.1, read as the reverse complement.
CAGTAATAGTTGGCCAGTGGTTTCTACTTTCACAGCTGATGTATTTCAAATAGTACGGTCACATGTGTCTCACTGTAGTCACCCCCACTCTTTTTCTGTAGTATTAATGGAGAATAAGGGATCAAAGCACATGCATGATAATTTTAGGCATGAGGAAAAATTGTGTCCTCATGGCAGCACTTAGGATTTATGGGAGACTTCTTTTTTGTAAAGTGGGGCCCAGACAAACTAAGATGAACAAAGCCTGGAGCCAAATAGTTGTTAAAATTGATGAAGTCAGAGGCATACAAAGTCATTGGCATAGTGCAAGAAAAGGGCTAATAATATTTTAGCATGTATTAGTAGCATGGCCAGGTAGAATGCATTTTCCAGGACTACTATGGGGGAAGGGCTGTAAATCTAAACAGATGATGAATACCTTCTGCCCAGCCAAGGGGATTCTGATGATAGGATGTACTGCTAGCCATGCCGGGAGAAACAGGGCAGTAGATTTGTAACATATGCCAGCACAGCTAGTTTTAATTTTGTAAATAATTATATGGCATTTCTATCTCACACTGATTTGTACAGATGCTTGTGCTGAAAATGTATTTTTGAGGTTTGGTTGTGTTTAAATGTATCACTTGTGTGCCCTACTAGAAGGAAAAGAAATGTACATACATTATTGCAATTAGTATTTTCTTGTTCTTTTATTAATTACTATTAAACGCATTTAAATGTTTCATCATGGCTGGTCATTTTAGAAAATATTTAAGCTTTAATCATATTTGCATATATTTATTTGGCGATAACTCTGGCCACTCATGAAAGCCTGGCAGACTGTGTTCCGTGTGCTCTTAGGGGAAACTGTGCTTGATGCAGAGAGGCCTGCATCTGGAAATACTGAGTGTTTCCATTTGTTTTCAAAGTGCACATCCCTTTCCAATGTCAGTGGTGAAGATTCAGCCTCATTTATTACTGGACCAGCGTGGGGGACTTCACAGGGATGACTATGACACAGAAGATGGTGCCCCAGGAATAATTAGAGCTGCTTTGGACACATTTGCATCTAACCAACATCTGCAGCAGCATCGTCTGCTCAAGAAGATGCTTTTAAAATGTACACCTTTTATTGTCAAAACTGACTGCTGACACAGACTGCTGTAATAAACACATAATTTATTATTATTATCATGCAAGCCTTCTACATCAGCAAATAATGTACATCAGCAGTGTACATGGTAAGTGTCCAACACACTCATTGTAAGAATACTGTACCATATGCCATTGTATTGTAATGTTTTGTAATAATTTCATTTTAAGAGTCAGCATCAAAAACAAACAGTTCAGCTGTACCACTAACTATGGATGAATTCGGCAGCAGAATGGGTGTCACTGCTGCTAATGATGATGATTACACGATTATACTTACAAGGCAGCCTGAGGCAAGTGACAGACCGTCTCCAAGGTTAATGATGGGATCTCTCATCCCACAACATGTTAGCAACTCTGCAGAAAGTGACACTGTATCACAACGATAAACACAAGATGACATTCCACTTGTGCTTGTGTGAAGTTTGGGTAGAGATGGGTGAAGGCTGCCAGCCTAGCCAGATAAAATTGTGCACATAACTCTCTCATTCTAAATATGAATGTAATATACAGGCATGTTTTCCTAAATGAAAGAAACTACTGTGAAATGTTGGACTTAAAGCAATGTAGCAACATTGCCCTAAGCCGTAAAGAAAGCTTTTCCTATCTGTCTTTGAAGTTAAAATTATTTCATGACTGTCTTTGATGTTTACAATTCGGCTCCGGTCGGTCTAGGGTGAAGCTTCCTGCCTATTGTGTTAAGGCTAAAGTTAATGACCATAATTTGCATGCATAAATGTCCTTTATTGCTCTGGTTTCTGCCCAGGTGTAAAAGAATGTAAATGCAATTTCTGTTATCCTGGGAACCCAGGAAGGTGAGAAGACTGTAATGTGAATCTGGACTGCAATTCCAATTTAAGCAGAGAGAACCAGAAGGCATTAAGCATTTTTGTCTTGACTATCCAACTCATCAGCACTCTGCCTTATGCTCTGTATGTAAGTAGAATCTTAGCACTGTGTTTTCTCTTAGAAGTAGTTAGAAACTAGAAAGATTAGAGTAAGTGTTTTTCTTTGATATCAGAACTGTATTGCTGTGTTATTTTAAGTATGTCTCTGCAATCTCTGAACTTTTGACTAGCACTGTGTAGCAAAAAGTATTGTCTTTTGTTTTTAGTATTTATTATTAAATATTTTTAAACCCTTTCAATTGTGGCTGTTTTGTGTAGAGATAATTTAAGCTCTAGAGTACATTGCATGCTTATATTGATCCTGTACCAAGTCCCTCTAATAAGCTTGGACTGTTCAGTCACACTTACCAATTGGATAATAATACTGCACAGTAATAATTGGGCACCCTTTTAAGGACCTTTGAGTAGCTGATAAATATTAGCTGGGTGGTGTTAGCCAGTACTACTGTATAATCTGGGTTAAAGGGGCACAGCTGGAGAAACTGTGCCAGCCTTTCCCAGGAGGGTCTGTGTTGTTGTATAAACTCTTATCTCAAAGTGTGTGTGTGTCAGCTACTTGAGCAGGGACACAAAGCACTGGTTGGACAGAGATGCTGCTGGAGGTTTTAGCTTGCCCAGCTAGGCTGAGATCTGCACCCTATAACTGTGCCAGTGGGGAGTCTTATTGGAGACCTGGAGAGCAAGGGAGCAACCAGCCCCAGATTGACTGTGATCTATGTGTGCTCTTAAGGGGAATTGCACTTTACTGTGTGTATTTGTTATCTTTTTCCCTATATGGACACCCCTCACTGGTGTTGGTGGTGAGGACTGAGGCATTTTGACTGCTGGGCCAGTGCACGGGCATCACAGCTTGTACAGCAGGAACAACCCTGCACATCTACATCAGCATCTCCATGCACAGAAGAACACTTTGAGGATGAGGGCAGAAATTCTGAAGCCACATTGTCCACTGCTCCAAGAAACACATGAAGCATTGGTTGCCCAAAAGAAATATGCCCTGACATAGTTAGGGCTCAGAGAAGTATAACAGAAGGTCAGCTGGAAATGGCCAAAGTCCTCCAGGGTGTGTGTGTGTGTGTGTGATGATTTTCAGCACCACTTTGAAATTGCAGAGCGCAGGGATACTGCCAAGGTAATTTTGATGTATAATATGGTGGCAACAACCATCAGTGGCTGCCTCCATTCCTGCACAAGTCAGAGTATAACAAAGTCACGCTTATGAGGGGCAGAGGATGGGGCACTTTCAGCATTAAGATGACTGCCACCTATGTGGTAGTTCATGAGTACAGAGTTTTTACCAAATGTGATAACAATGCACTTTTTGGCATTGAGCTTAAGGCCATGGCTCTGACACCAGGCATCTGTCTCAGTGAGGCCATTCTGTAAGATGTCCACATCATTTGGGGACTCGACTATAGCTCCTTGTTTGCAGTCATCTGCAAACTTTGTTAGCCAGAGGCCTTCTGTGTTAGCCTGTACTTCAGAGAAGTAGATACCAAACAGGAGAGGTGCCAGGACTAAACCCTATGGTACTCCACTTGTCACTGTTTTGAAGTCAGATTTGGAGTCTGCATCTTTTACACTGTGGGTTTAGTCAGTGAGCCAGTTGGAAACCCATCTTGTGACACAGGGATTTATACCTAGTTTAGTAAGTTTAGCTATAATTCCAGAAGGGAGGATGGTGTCGAAAGCCTTGGCGAGGTCAAGATAGGCTGTGTGAGCCACCTTACCCTTGTCTACAGCTTTGGTGACTCCCTCAAAGAAGTCAATCAGGTTCAGGAGGCATGATCTGCCTTTCACAAACCTGAACTGGGTGGGGTCCAGAGTTTGGAGGTTGCCAATGTCTTTGTTTATGAATTCTATGATGATACGTTCCATGGCCTTGCAGACCAGGCTTATCAGGCTAATAGGGTGATAGTTCCCAGGATCACTGGTGGCTCCACCTTTGTGGAGTGGCATAATGGTTACTGTGCACCATTCAGTGGGCAGAAAGCCTGATGTGAGGCTATGATTGAACATTGTGTTTAGGTGGGGAGCCAGTTTGTTCTGAAGTTCATGTAAAACGCAGCCTTGGATGATGTCTGGTCCCATGGATGCTGTGTTTTTGGCTTTATAGAGTGCAGCTTTTACCTGTGTAGTTTTGATTACAGGGACTCTGAATTCTTCTTGTATAGATATGGGCCCTTTAGGGGTGAGAGGGGGGTAAAGTTAGTGCTGAACCTATGTGCTAGGATGTTGGCAATATCAGTTGGTTCTGTAATCTTTGTGCTGTAACTCAGAGCAGATCTGGGTGTTGCCATTGAGATTTTTGACACAGCTATAGAATGCTTTGTGGTTGTACTTAGACTCGGTGGTGATTTTGTTTTCATAGCTAGCTTTGGAGAATCTTATAAGGGATCTCAGCTTCTTACTGAAGCTGACCAGGGAGCTCCTCCACTCATGGGATTTTACTCTCTTTTGTAACAGTTTCTTTCTTCTGTTGTAGAGTTTGTTTATGGCAGGGGACCACTAGATTGGCTTCTTTTTTTTGTAGGATAGTGTCTTGGTTCTGTTTGGGATAGCACGATCCATGCACTCGTTTAAGTGCTTATAGCCTTATAGCATTTGTGTAGGATTCAGCAGTCGTAACTGTATTGTCCATCTGCATGGGTGTCATGAAGTTCAATACAAGAAGCATGAAGTTGACTTTGGAGAAATATTTTACCATGGTTTCCTTAATGGGGGGTGGGAGCAGGAAGTGGATTAGCTTATTGTCGGATCTGACCAATGAGGAGTTGACTTCAGGTGTGGAACACCGGTCACTCATGTTGGTAATGACTAAGTCTAGGATATTGTTGCCCCTGGTGGAGGTGTGGATAAGTTGATCCAGGACATTGGAATTTATGAATTCCAGAAAGAGCTGAGTGAAGGCGTTGGTATACGAGTAGTTTTCCCAGTTAATGGTGGGATGGTTGAAATCACCCATTATTAAGGTGTTTGGTTGAACCCTAATATTTTCCAGTATATCAAGAAGAAAGGAGTGTGAATCCTGGGGCATGGTGGGGGATCTGTAGCAAGCTACAATTTGGATTGCAGTTTTGCCCAGAGTTAGTTGCAGTTGGATAACCTCGGATGCATTATGCTGTGCAATTAGCCTGGAGGTGTGGATATCCTTAATGAATATGGACACATCTCTGCCTTTGGTGTTCCAGTCCAGGTTAGATGACCGAAAAGTGTGGTATGAGTTATAGCCTGGTAAAGCAGGGGTGCTTTCTGGAGCCTTGAACCAGGTCTCAGTCACTGCACAGATATTGATGTTCTCCATTTCAAGGAGTGCCTCAAGTGAGTGCATTTGTGATTTAGACTTCTAGCATTGAGTAGCATTACTCTCAGTTTTTGCTTGCCTACTCTAAAAAAGGCACTATAGGGGCAACAAGAGCCTTTGCCAGTATCCAGAATCCCAGGGGTGACAGGTCCAGGCCCTCTCTGGAAAAGCATTGTGGTCTGTCAACCATGTCATCCCAGGCATACAGATACTATAACCCCTTAGAATGACACCAGAAGCTTATCCAATTGTTGAAGTCAATCATTTTGTCCTTGTACTGCGGTATTATTCTGGGTGATGGCAGGATGCTGCTCAGGGCGAGGGTCATACCTGCCTGGGCTACAAGATCGGAGAGCTCTTACATGTATCTTTTCATGTAGTCCAGGGAGGTACGTCTCAGGTCATTCACTCCAACATGGACAATGACAGAGTCATATTTGTACTTGTTGTGGAGTGACCTGAGTGCGTGGGTTATGTGGTGGATCCTGGCACCTGACAGGCAGCTGACAGTAACCTTCTCCTTGTTTAGCCTGGTGAGTGGGACATCAGTGTGCCTGACTATAGAGTCACCTATGACTAGTGTGTTGGGTATGTTGTTTTGCCTTATTGGCTGTGGTTGAGTGGCACACTGAGTCTGTGGGCTATGTGTCATTTGGGTTGTGTTGGGGGGTGGAAGTTGCTTGCATTTCTGTTTTGGAGATCTCTGTTGCTTGAACAGATTATTATTGAGAGCCTCCACAAATGTTATTGTGCTACTATGTGTGGATTTTGGTGGTGTAGGTTTAGTGGGACTGTGTGGTGTGGTGCGGGTGTTTACCTTCTCCTCTTGACTGTTAAGTTCAGTCTTGGTTGGAGAGAGCTTTACCTCCAGTTTGGCTAGATAAGTGCATCTCTCACAGGTTGTAGTGTTGGGTGGTAGGAGGACAGGGTTGCCTGTGTACATGAGTCAATTGCTACATTGCCCCAAGATGCCCAGATTCATCAGATAGACAGGAGAGAACACTGGGAGCTGGCCCTTGGATATGCCTTAATAAAAGACTATTTTTCTCTTGACAAGTGAGGAAAGTTAGTACAAGAGCTGTTTTTCTCTAAGCAAGTGAGCAAAGTAAGTACAAGTTACACAAGGATCTCTATTTGCATTTAAATTTAGTCTTGTGATGACTGATTTCATTGACGTAAACTTACATGAGGATCTCTGTCTGCATTTAAAGGTAGTCTTGTGATGACTGAATGCATCAGTGTAAACTTACATGAGTATCTCTGTCTGCATTTAAAGGTGATATTGAGGACTGAATGCACTGACATAAACTTACCTGAGGATTATTATTTATGGCCCTACTTGATTTGGGGGGGGGGGCACTGTTAAGTACTTGTAAAGGATGACAAGAACATTTAAATATGTCTATTTAAAGGAGTATATGGCTAGGCCACATGTGATCCCTGTAATCATATGGCTTGTATTGTTCCTACATTCTTATGAATGAACAAACAGAAAGAAGGAGGACATCTGAAAAGCAACCTAGATAAACAGCAAATGTGGGGTGCAGATACATCAATGACATACATAGTACAAAACGTAAGACTTCCCACTCAGCATGTGAAATAAAATAAGGCTGATGCACTAAGAAGCAATATATTTCTCTAAACATATTGGTAAGGAAAACATAATATACACTTTGGTTCTGGTACAAAATATACTCTGTTATACTAATCTTAGTATATTATAAAATGTTAAATTATGTCTACAATAGCTAGGTATATTTTATTTATTTATTGAATTTGTTTACTTGGATTGTTCAACTAGGCCATGCAACAGAAGTCCAGGGAGAAACACTCCATGAACATAAAACTTTTCTAAGTACATACTCATAGTTAAGTTAATATGATAATCAGGTAAAAGATGTGTCAAATAAAATATTTCATAGTTATATACAAACACATCTTACCTAATAACCATCTTACTATGAGTTAAAATATTACAATACAAATCAGCCAGAAAATGTTAAATGCAGTTTAATATTTGAGAGTTCCAAAGTAGTATCAATGTCATAGGTTACAAAGTAGTAATAATGTAACAAGTTCCAAAGTAGTATCGCTGGCATAGGTTCTAAAATAGTAACATTGTAAGAGGCTCCCAGTTAGTAGTAATGTCATAAGATTCAGCATATTAACAACGTAACAAATTCCAAAGTAGTATCAGTGCTGCAGGTTCCAATGTAGTAACAACATAACAGATTCCAAAGTATTTATTTATTTAATTATTTGTCTTTTGTTGACCAGGTTAGTCCAGCTGGGCCAATGAACCATTTTCAGTGGAGACCCGAGGAGAGAAGCTCCACAAAAATACAATACAATATGTTAACTATACAAGAAATATCTACATGATATAATGATAGACATATATGCAATAAACAAATGAGCAAATACAAAACAGAGAACAATTAAGATAACAGAGTTCAAAAGTTTTATGCAAAACATCAAGAAAATTATCATTGTCTTCGTATTAACATAACAAATACACCAGAAGTATAAATGTTTAGGACTTGTAGGATTAACCAGATAAGAGAAGAAAACATTAATAATAGAGAGGTGAAGCAGACAGAGAACACCTAAATGAGTCTTAATTATAAGGACGTGAGAAGAAGTAGAAGCCAAACAAGACAGTAATTTATTTGCAGTGAAAAGACAGTGAATTAAAGCATTAGTAGGGTGAGAGAGGTTGTACAATATTTGTTATATTTTCTTTAGGAAAGGAAAGGAAAGCATGTTAAGGACATAATAAGGGAGTATGGCTTAGGTAGGGTGGTGTCAAGAGCAGGAAGGTGTATTAGGAAGGTAGTTTTTAGTTCATTTTTGAAGTGTGAGGTAGATTTGATAGAACGTGTATTACTGGGAAGTTTGTTCCAAGTTTGGGATATTAAGCATTTATACAGCAAGCTGCCTATTGATTTGTTTGGTTTGTAGGCATTGAGTAGGAATTGTTCTGACCTACGGAGAGGACGTATAGATGTATAGAGGGATATAAGAGTGGACAGAGAGGGATAGACTATGGGTTTGTTAATTAGTAAATGGGCCATTTCTAGTTGAGATAGTTGCAGTAGTTGAATGAATTCAAGTCAATGTCATCATTTAAGAGCGAGTGAGATTTGTAAGGCAGGTTACAGGCAAATCTAGCAATTTGGTTGTAAGTTTGTTCAAGTTTGGCTATAAGGTTGGTTTGGTGGTGGGTAAATATAGGGGATAAGTAGAGTAGGCATGGAGGAGGTAAGGCTTGGGCAAGAGAAGTCTTTTTTTTTGTCTTGAGGTAGTGGATAGATATTTTTTGTTTCTATACAGTAGACCATGTTTTTGATTTCTTTTTTTGATGCAGTGTTGGATGTGAAGCTCAAATTTTAGTTGATTGTCTATTGTAATACTAAGGAGTTTGATATGGGAGTCAGCATGTTTCATAGTTTCATAGTTTCATAGTCCAGTACTAGGCTATCTGCCCTGGGGCATTTATAAGCCTAGCCATAATGATGTGGCTTCCGCCACCCCTTGTTATAGTACTGTGCCTCTGTCTAATAGTGACACATTGAAGACCCTTTTATTTAGTTTACTGTGCCTCTGTCCAGTAATGACACAGAGGTGACCCCCGGGGCAAACTTACGATCTCCCATCCATTCGTCAAGATTTCTCTTGAAAAGAGTCAGAGAGGGGCTCTGTCTAACATGAAGTAGGACTTTGTTCCAGAGTACGGGAAGCCTCTGAGTTATGAATATATCCCTCCAGCATGTTCTATTCATATTTGTGCTGAAGTTAAAATCTTTAGCTCGCGTGGTTCTGATGGACTTGGATTTTTTGAGGTGGAGCATGTCCATCAATTCCTGGTTGGACATGGCCTTGTACGTCAGGCACAAATCACCTCTGAGCAGACGGTATGCTACTGAATAGAGATGGAGTTTCTTTAGTCTGGCTGCATATGACATATGTTGGAGACCCTTGATCCTCTTGGTGAGGTACTTTTGGGGTCTCTCCAGCTGTTGTATGTGCCGGGTGAGGTACATACCAAATGGGGCATTGTACTCAATCATGGGTCTGATAAGGGAGGAGTATAGGGGTGCAATGACCTCCTTTGATCTGGATGTGAATCCCTTCATGATGAGGTGGGCAAGGTAGAAAGTCTTTCTAACCACTTTGGCAATGTGGGTGTCAAAAGAGAGGTCACTATCAACTTGGGTCCCCAGGTCTCTGATTACTTTCTCCGTACTCACTGGGTTACTGTCTATGTGATAATTTGTGGGTACTTTGTTTTTCCCAAAGGGGATGACTATACATTTTTTGGCATTTAGTTTGAGGCCATGATTCCGGCACCAGTTGTCCGTTTCAGTGAGGCCTTTCTGTAGGATGTATGTGTCAGCTGGTGTATCGACTATGGCACCTAGTTTGCAGTCATCTGCGAACTTTGTCAGCCACAACCCTTCCATGTTTGCTTTCACATCTGAGAAATAAATGCCGAACAAGAGTGGTCCCAGGACTGAGCCCTGTGGGACACCACTTGTGACTGGCTTTGAGTCTGACATGGCTCCAGCAATTTTGACCTTATGGGTTCTGTTCTTTAGCCAGTTTGCAATCCATCTTGTGACATATGGATTTACATTTAAGCTGCTTAGCTTGTCTATGATGCCTGAGTGGGGTATTGTGTCTTATGTTATGATAGTGTTGTCCAGGGAAGAGATACAGAAGGAGGTACTAAGCCAGGACATAGATTTAGGAAGGAAAAATTTAGTTTTTAATTTTAGGGTTAATTATGAGTTGGCTGTTGATCAACCAAGGTTAAATGGTGTTGAAAGAGCTCTGAGTGAGGGTGTGGAGGTCAGTGAGGTGATTACAGCAGGTAATATGAGTAGAATTGTCTACATATGGAATCAGTGAAGATGCGCAGCAGACAGAGTGTAAGTTGTTTATAAAGATGTTAAAGATTAGAGGTCCTAAGATGGATCCTTGAGAGACTCCTGTTTGGACAGATAGGAAAGTAGATCAGGAAGTTTGCCATCTAACCAACTGTAGTCTGTTGCTAAGACAGCTAGAGAACCAGAGAATAGAGGAGGAGGACAGGTTGAGACTGGATAGTTTAGATAGGAGCTTAAGATGGGAGACAGTGTCAAATGCCTTGGAAAGGCCAAAGAAAAGTCATGACACTAGTTTATCGCTGTCTCTAGCCTCACTGACAGACTGGGCAAAGGCTAGAAGGGCTGTGGAGGTGCTGTGATGAGGCCTGAAGCCATGTTGGAAGGGGGTCAAAAGGTTTTCCTGAAATAGGTATTTGAGAAGGGGTCTATATTAAATCATCGGATGCTTAAAAAAGCAAACTTTGATTGATCGACCCTATTTAAGCAAAAGCTTACAATATCGAAGTGCCAGAACAGTGATTTTTTTTCCAAGGGAAAAAAATCGCTGTTCCAAAAAAAAAAAAAACTCAATTTCAAACAGTACATTAAGTGGGGCTTTGCCCCCCACACCCCCCCTACTTAAATATACCAACTCTGAGACCGCACTACAGTGCCGAAAAAAGCAAAGTACTGATGCGGCCAAGCAAATTCTTTCCCAGGGAAAGAATTCGCTTAACAGCTGCTTCGATATTTTGCATTTTCAGCCTTTTTAGTTCAACCAAGACACATTCTTCTAATATAGACCCTTTGAGATGTTGTCTATGAATGCATTTCTCTAAGATTTTTGAGAGAGGGGAGAGGATGGCTATGCATCAGTAGTTAAAGGGATCGGATCTGTGGAGTTACCTCCTTTCTGAAGGGGAATAGTATAGAAGGATTTCCAGATGTCAGGGACAGTAGATTCTTTGACAGAGTGGTTTATAAGGATAGAGATGGGATATACAATAGAATTAGCTGCAAGTTTGAGAAATTGTAGGGGTAGGTTGTCAAAGGAGGGGAACATGGTTTGAGTTTCATAAGAGGGATTTTATATAGGCAGTGGAGATGGGTTTTAAGGAAAAGGCAGTGGGGAGCCAGGTGCTGGGGGTGTTGGGGTTTGTGTTTGCTTTTGATCAAGGGGAGTTAGCTTACAGATAGATTCTATGAAGTAAGTGTTAAGTAAGGTGGCAGTTTCAAGAGTTGTTTTATTGGGGAAAGGGTATGGATTAGTAGTGTTCCCTGGGTGAAGAATCTTGTTCATGGTGTGCCAGAATTTTTAGGGTTTGAGTGGTGTGTAGATTGGTCTTCCTAACAGAATTTTTTCTTGTCCTGAATAATATGTTTTTTCTGAGGTTTCTTAGTTCTTTGAATTTAAGGAGAAGAGAGGAGGATTTTGACTTTAACCATTACTTCCAAGTGCTGTCTCTAAGTTTAATTATGGAGATGATATCTTTGGTGAGCCAGGGAGTGGGATTTGTTTTGACTCTATTTTTTCTAACAGGTGCTAGGGTGTTTAGTATGTTAAGAAATGTAGTGCTGAACTCAACAACAGCATCATTGTGTGACCAATTAACTGGAGAAAGTTGCTTGTTAAAGGTTTACTCATTAAAGCTAGCCATATTGTGGCACTCCCTATAGAGGTAGGTTTTGGTAATGTGGGAGAGCAGTCTTTGAATGAAGCTAGGAAGTTGGTCACTTAATGAGTTGGGTATGGTGGTAGGATTGTGGTAGTGATTAGGGTTGGATGTTACTATGCAATCTAGAGTTGAGTAGGTGTTTTTATTAATGCATGTGAGGGTTATGATAAGTTGACTGAAACCGTAGAGGTTGATACTATGAACAGAAGAATTTAGTGACAATTTATTACAATCAATGTTGACATCTCCTAGTATGATTGTCTCATAGGGCAAATGTCGGGAGATCTAAGATAGAATGGATTATAAGATGGGTATAGTGTTGCCAGAAGGAATATAGATGGCAGCAATAGCAATTTATTTTGTGTGGGTTAAGGTGACAGTTGAGAATGATAAGCTTGGCTGGATGAAAGTCAGGGGGGAGAGGGGGAGAGGTTAAATAGCACTGAGTATAAGATAGCAACACCTCCCCCTTTTTTAGAAAGTCTGTCATGACGTAAGATGTTATAGCTAGAGGGAAGCCTTTCAGAATTTGAGTTATGAAGTTTGAGCCAGGTTTTAGATCGTGGCAGGACGTGAGGAGAATACCCAAGCGTGTAACTTAGTAATTTTATTTGTTACCCTTTGAAGGTTGATAGAGTAGATAGAGATATATTGTGTTAGAGAGGAGGGGTGTTGATTTACAGTAGGTGAGTTAATGGCAGTGGGGTTAGTGGTAGGGGATGGGGCAGGATTGGGATGGATGTCTCTATCTAGCAAGACGGTTAAAAGAAGAAGATCTGGTTTAAGTAGTGGTTAAAGGGTTTTAACTTACATTTGGGGGTAGACCGAGTATGGCTGAACTGTTTTATTTTGTAAAACTGAGTGTATGAGGACTTATAGAGTGAGCAGGAGATGGCGACAAATAGAATAGTTTAATGTGGTAAGAAGATGAGAGTGAAATGATGAGGAGAAAGGGGGGCAGGAGGAAGTTCACTAACGTTATGATATGATATGGGTGAGACACGCAGATGAGAGACTGCAGTGATAACAGAACAGAGGTGGAGTCAGGTATTAAGGTAGATAGTGGGAAGGGGTAGGTAGGTAAGAGCAAGTATGGCCTCAAACCGAATGTCAGGAAATGCATCATTATCCCCTTTGGACAAAATGTCAACCCCACTAATTATCACATTAATAACAACATTCTAAGCAAGGAATCTCTCGTGAGGGACTTGAACACCGAGGTTGATAGCAACCTGACTTTTGATCACCACATTGCCTCCATTGTACAGAAGGCTTTCTACGTGGCTCACCTCATAAATAAGGGTATTTTCATCCAGGAACAAGGAAGTCATAACATCCCTGTACTCCTCCCTTATCAGAACCATTATTGAGCACAATGCCCCCTTCAACATGTACCTTGCCAAGCACATGCAGCAGTTGGAGAGACCAGAGAGGTTCCTGACCAGGAAAATCCAGGGTCTCAAACACCTATCCTATACAGATAGGCTAAAAGCCCTGTCCCTCTACTCAGTCTCATACAGACTGCTCAGAGGTGACCTGTGTCTGGCATGCAAGGCCATTTCAGACCCAGCCTTGATGGAGCTGCTGCACATCGGCAAGACAAACTCCACTTGTGTGACCTGCACGCAAGGCCTTAACCTGATCTATGATCATAATGGAACTTGTTGGTGGGAATGATTTGTGTCCCAAAGACTCCCCATCTGTGGAATAAACTACCTTTCCATGTCAAGCAGCATACCTCTCTAGCCCTCTTTAAGAGGAACCAGGACAACTGGATGGGAAACAGAAAATATACCCCTGAGATCCCACCTATGCCTCTGCTGGACAGGGGAAACAGGTGCTAACTTTGAGGGAACATGGGTGAAATTCTTGGTTAGGCTTATAAGGGCGTCAAGGGCATACAATAGCCTAGTATCATCCTATGAACCTAAGATAAATTGTTTGAAAGATGAACAGTATAGGCAGAGTTGGAGCAGGAAGGAAAGTATCAATGTAACAGGTTGCAAAGTAGTAACAAAGTAACAAGTTCCAAAGTAGTATCACTTTGATCATTTATGGGGCTGGGAGAACATGAAAGTTATTTAGAGAAGGAAAGATGTAATTAGAGTATACTAGATGCAAGTGATTGTAAGAAGGAGTGAGGTGTTACTGCTCAATGCTAGGAGTTTAAACAAGTTTAAACAAGAAGCTCTACTCCCCCAAACTCTCCTCAACCTGAAGAATGCAGACATCAGTGCAGTAATTTATACATGCTTTAAAGTTGCAGAGTTTCCCGCATTGTAAGGCTTCCGTGCTTTCCAGATATTTAGACCACCAACTACACAGACAAAGTCTAGAGATGGAGATGTGTCAATCTAGATCAATAGCAAGCATATCTCTAGGCTGGTTAAACAGGATGATGTCCTAAAGCTTTTCCACGTACAAAATACCAAGGACAAAGTCTCATTCCACATCCTAGCAAGTTGTAGGTCACACACTGTCCCAGGAAACTCGTAGTTCATACATAAACCTGCAGGAGACACACATAATTCAATGAAATACCATGCTCATGGGGGACTTAATTACCCATCTAAAGGCTGGGAATCCTACACAACCCCAAATTTCAGGCACAGAGAATCCTCAACTTTGGAAACTCAACCCCCCCCAAATCAGATACAAACTTATTGGACCTGGTACTCACAAATATGGGAAAATGCAGCACCCCACCCAGTGTCATGTCCTCTCTGGCAAGGTCAGATTACAAAGTGGTCTCCTTTGAAATAAAAATCAGTTCTGCAGCCCCCAGTAAACCAAGTAATACCTGGGAACTATTCCAAGGCAAACTATCTTTTACTAAGTGATAACCTCTCAAAATCCCAAATCTCTTCAAACCTAGATAATACAACAGACTATGCAGAATAGTTAACAGAAACTCTATGCAACCGTGTCATGGTGGGTCTATATTAGAACATCAAAGTGTTAAAATATCAAATGTTCTAATATCGACCCCTATTCAGCGAATGCTTGAAATAGCGAAGCTGCAGAACACCGAATATTTTCCTAGGGAAAATATTCGGTGGGCCGTTTCTGCGGCTTCGCTATTTCCTCAACTGTGGTGCGAAGGTGACGGACTGGGTTAAGTAAGTGTGCGAATGGACCGAGGTAAGGTGAGTGTGTGATAGTTAGGGACCTTAGGGATAGGGAGCGGGTAAGATGAGTGTGCAATAGTTAGGGACCTTAGGGTTAGGGAGCGGGTAAGATGAGTGTGCAATAGTTAGGGACCTTAGGGTTAGGGAGCGGGTAAGGTGAGTGTGCGATAGTTAGGGACCTTAGGGTTAGGAGTGGGTAAGGTGAGTGTGTGTTAGTTAGGGACCTTAGGGTTAGGGAGCGGGTAAGGTGAGTGTGTGATAGTTAGGGACCTTAGGGATAGGGAGCGGGTAAGATGAGTGTGCAATAGTTAGGGACCTTAGGGTTAGGGAGCGGGTAAGGTGAGTGTGCGATAGTTAGGGACCTTAGGGTTAGGAGTGGGTAAGGTGAGTGTGTGTTAGTTAGGGACCTTAGGGTTAGGGAGCGGGTAAGGTGAGTGTGCATTAGTTAGGGACCTTAGGGCTAGGGTTGGGTTAAGGTAAGTGGATAGCTAGTAGTGTATGCATGGTTTAGTGTAGGGTTCTGTGAAGTGTGTATGTGTGGATTATGTATTTTGGTGTGCTTGTGCTGTGTGTGTGTATTCTCAGAACAGCAAATTTTTTCCCTTGGAAAAAATTCGCTGTTCTGAGCGTTCGAGAATATCACATTTCGAGATTCCAAGGTAGAGCTTATGGAGTTCGATATTTTGGAATTTCGATAATGTGATAAAGACCTGTCAATGGCAACATACAAGCTGCTGTACTTATTCAAAGTAAGCCCACAACAAACACTAAATACAAACCACCCTGATGGAATCCAAAATTAAGCAGGATGTACAGCAAAAGAAAAGAGTCATAGCTGAAATTAGGAATAGTGACACCAAAAAAAGTGAAAACTCTCTCATCAAACTAAATATACAACTAAGATGGCTAATTAAGTCCAAGAAAGACAGTTTTGAGGTAGAGATAGCTTCTCAGGCCAGGGGTAAGTAGAAGGCCTTCTTTAATGTCAAAGTAAACTTTATTGTTGTTCAGATGCACACACAATGCGAGTTAAACAAAATTACATTGCTTCATTTCCAAGTGGTATACCACATACTACTACAGAGAATAACAAGGACACGACAGTGCAGCAACATATACATACTACTACATGGACATATAACAGTACAGTAACATATACATGTACTAAATGGACATATAACAGTGCAGCAACATATACATATACTAAATAAAGCTGACAAGATCTGATATACCTCTAAAACACTGGTAGCAGCCTTCATCAAATATTGCACATGTGGAAAAGCACTTATTGCACAGAGCATACAGAACATACTGAACTGTACCAGTATACTGTACGGAATTTTCAGTCACTGCTGATTGCACTTTTAAGCATCAAGGTACCACACCACAGTGTTGTAAGTTGGCTGTAAATGGAGTCACATTCATTACAGAATGTTCAGTCACTATTGATTGCACTTTTAAGCATCAAGGTACCACACAACAGTGTTGTAATCTGGCTGTAAATGGAGTCACATTCATTACAGAATGTTCAGTCACTACTGACTGCACTTTTAAGCATCAAGGTACCACACAACAGTGTTGTAATCTGGCTGTAAATGGAGTCACATTCATGGAAATGTAGCAAATCTACTAGCCAACAAATTCAGCTCCAAATTTACCCTCCACTCACTCCAACAATCTCCTAGAAAATACCATCTAACATAACTCCTCCTCCTATGAATACAGACCAGGTGTAAAGGCATAGGTGACCTCCAAATCTTCGATCCTACCCAGTTCAACTTCATGAAGGGCAGATCCTGCCTGTTAAATCTGGTGGATTTCTTTGAAAGTTTGACCAAGGCCACTGATGATGGCAAATCTGTGCACACAGCATACCTCGACTTGGCAAAGGCTTTCCACACAATCCCACATTTGGGCATTACCAATAAACTTGGCAAACTGAATGTAAACTCCTTCATTGTAAAATGGGTTGACAACTGGCTCACAAACCAGACTCCACATCAACCAGCAGACCTGTTACCAGCGGGGTACCACAGGGGTCAGTGCTGGGCCCTGTACTGTTTGGTATATACTTGTCAGAATTTCAGATCAAAGCTAAAGGGTTGTGGCCATCCAAGTTTGTAGACGACTGCAAACTAGGTGCAATCATTGAATCCCCAAATGATGTCAATAATCTCCAGGATGGTCTCATACAGACCAATGACTACTGCATTAGTCACGGTCTCAAACTGAATGCAAAGAAATGCATCGGCATTCCCTTTGGCACAAAGAATATCCCTTCACACTGTCAAATCAGTAACAATACCCTAAGTGCCCATGAAGTCAAAAGGGATCTGGGATCACAGGTTCACTATGACCTTAACTTCGACCACCATATCTACCATTGTAAGAAAAAGTTTCCATGTAGTTCACTTGATTAGTAAAGGCATCACTTTGACAGCAAAAGAAGTTATAACTTCATATACTCTGCACTTATCCAGCCCATATGTGAGTATAACACCTCATTTGGTAATGCCTGACTGCAGAGGTTTCTAACAAAGAAGATCAAGGGCCTCCAGCATGTGCTTTACAGGGACCGATTAAATCCCTGTCACTAAACTTCGTATCATACAGACTTCTTGGGGAGACTTATTCCTGGCCTACAGAGCAACTCAATACCCAAATCTAATGAATGTACTGCATATCTGTAAATCAAATGAGTCTAGGGCTACCCATTCCAAGGACATAAATATGGCTTGTGACTTAAATAAAACATGCTGGAGGGACAGATTTATCTCCCAGCAACTGCCACTTCTTTGGAAAAGGCTAGCAATTCATGTGAAACAGAGCACCTCTATGACATTGTTCAAGATGAACCTGGATGAGTACACAGGCAGTGTAAATTCTTAATGGGAATAGCATCCACAACCATCCTGGACATGGGCAGTCATTACTAAATTCAGTCTTGGGTATTGACTAGTACGTCTACAGTATCACAATGGGTTGAAATGGCTAGGCTTAAAATGACCTCCGGAATGATAGCCTAGTAATATCCTATGATCTTATGATCCTGTGAATGACATAGGAAATATTCAGTTACTGGGTCCCAACCAATTTTGTTTTGCCATAGACAGGTCATGCCTATTAAATCTGGTGGGTTTCTTTGATCAGGTTATCAGGGCAATGGATGAAGGCAGTACTATGCATACTGCCTACCTTCACCTGGCTAATCATTCGATAATATACTCCACTCAGGCATCGTAAACAAACTCATGGAATTAGACATAAACTCCAACATAATATGCTCAATAGCCAGCTGGCTCACAGACAGGACCTAGGAAGTTAGGATCAGACAGGCCAACTTGACAAAGAGGTGGTCACTACCAGAGTTCCTCGGGGCTCTGTGCTAGGTCCACTCCTCTTTTGCATCTACGTCTTGGAAGTTAAAGCCAACATCAAGGGCCTGTGACTGACAAAGTTTGCAGATGATTACAAACTAAAAGCCGTCATAGAATCCCCTCCTGTATTTTTGCACTTTTTCCCTAATTCTTTAACTCACACTTAAATGTCTCAGAGTTACTAATGGGAGTTATTTATAAATCTTTCATCTGCTATATGTATCTGCTACTTGTCAACTAGCTGCAGCATATTACATAACTTGTTTATGAATCCCAGCCTTTTTCTGATCACCTTCTTTATCAAAACTATTGACATGTGATTGTTTCCCCAGGTGGATTTATGTCCTTATGTCAGTTATTACTATTCCTAATACAGGCATACAAAATGTCCAAAAACAGTACTTACCAGGAACCATTTCAGCCTCTCTGTACCACCCAGCTTCATCCCATTTCTTTAATAATAGGCATTTCTCTATTCTTTTGCATCTACTCCAGTCACTGCATACTCCACTTTCCTCAAAGTCTGACCACTAACTGCATCTGCGTCTGCAGCACCTGCCTCATCATTTCACTCTTTGTTACAGCAAATGTATGTGATGAGTTGCTTTTACATCATTCTCTGCTGCTTTGTGTGCCTTAACTGATAACACAGCGTTTGAAATGTATGTGCTCATATTGATATCCAAGCCTTCCTCAAATCTGGCAACAAATGATTCAGATGTGTCTGCCTCCACCTCTGAGATAACATTCAAGTTTGTCAGAGTCTTGCTGGGTAATCCATCATAAAATGACAACTATTTTTCCTCTAAACTCTGAATTTGCTGTATCTAAATTCACTGTCTTCATTAGTGAAGCAAAAAGTCCTTTCCTCTCCTCAAAAAGCACTGATAGAGCCCCTCAGAAGAACAGGAGGATTTCCTTGATGTCTTGGCCAAATTTAATACCTTTCAGTAAAAATATTACCTCAGGTCTCCCATGAAAACACAGGTCATAGGTCTAGTAGGACTAACCCAGGTAACAAAACATGAATATAAATGAATACAAAAAACTGTAAAAAGGAAGTTAATATTAGTAAGTCATGGTTCAACGATACCACATATTCAATGGATCACACAGATGGCCAGCAGAGCAGATATGTAGTAAAAACTGTTAAACAATATGTAAGTCAAAGGGTGCATACATTATGTCTGCTTTTATTCTGACAGCTGTTGTTCTATAAATAATGAGGCATAAATCTGATACTTTAAGAGAAGTCAGTTAAAGGTTTTTTTTTTTTAATGGTTCATCTCCTAGGCTCATGCTTACACTTATCAGGGGTATCAGAACTTGTCAGAGATTTGGGATGCATGACTAGGCTTAAAAAGGCCCTGGAGGTCGTTAGCCTAGTAAAAACTTATGAATCTATTTGTTGAATGGGATAGTTGAACCGGGCAAAAAAAAACACTTTTCATTGAAGGTCCAGGGAGAAAAGCTCCAAATTAGTTTTACATTTTGCATTTACAGTGTTATATTTATAATACAATACACATGGGGGGGGGGGGATTCAATAAAGCTTACATGATCATTTTCCCGGTATGTAGACATGGGAGTGAGAGATTTTAAATTCAAGCACCTTGTAGAGGCATGCACTCCCAGGGAAACCATAAGCAGGTGATTATCCTGCAAATGAAGTAGGGAAAGAGGGTGGAGCAGTTCAACCTAGTAGGAAGCAACCATGTAGGCTGCAAGCTGCTGTTCCGTAGGAAGAAACCATGTAGGCTGCAAGCTGCTGTTCCTGCTGTATTCGAAAACTTGTTGAATACAGCTATGTGATCATGCCTCTAAACCTGTTAGTGCTACAACTCCTGGACAAAGGATGACAAAATATTGCTCGTATTAACTTAGAAAGCTGCTAGATCAGGGTTTGTGTTAACATGCAGTTTCCGAAGGATTTAGTCTGAAACTCAAACATATGTCATTATTGAGTGACTTTAATCCTCAGATCATCCCAGTGATTTGCCAGAAAAATCACAAATTTTATGAGGAACAGTCAAAAATATTAGACAAAAATCTAACTGGACAGTTGAGAGGTGTGCATGGAACTGCACTACAGGGCATACCTCTCAACCTCTTAGACCTCTTTTCTCTGGAGAATGCCATCAGTAACCAGGTGGAAAAAGGGGCTTGAAATAGGGATACTTTTTAAATATTGCACCTACAAACTTAGAAAATTGAGAGGACACTGGGTTTGCAGAAAGCAGCTTTGCTACCCCCCCCAAGGAAGGGTACACAGCATAAGTCATGCAGCTCTCAATCTCTGGACAAAGGCATAAACTATGAGGGGAAAGGGCCATAAATAGTGTAACTGTTTAAATCATTGCTTTGACACATTTAGAAAATTTATATAACCAGAGGTTTGCAGCAAATGTAAGATCTGTTCTCTGTTCAGCATTCAGATCCTATTCAGTTTCCCTAGATACATGGTTGCCTTTTCATGTAGATTTTCATGTAGATTCCAGGCTTTCAACATGGTGAATATGCAAATGAGGTCTGAACTCATTATAATTGCTGAATCCCAAAATGCTGTACCCCTGTAGGGATCAACTCACCAAAGACAGAAAAATCACACTGAATAACTGGAGAAACGGTCACCATACACCTTTACTATGTTCCTAGCACTTCGGCATCAAGCCTTCCAGGGAATAATCATGCACAAGAATGGTGTACTTTATATACATTTCACTACATTCATTATTCAGTTCAATTATGCAATAATTGATCAATTAATCAGTGAGTCAAGAAAATTAAAATCTAAAGTGCATCCTGAGCAGTAAAGTGCTTCAGAAACATTTCAAGTGCATCAAAACATATAAAGTGCAACCCCTTATATTCCTATTGCATTTAACATTATAATTTAAGAAGTTAATACAGAAGCACTTATGCATCTCTAGATTAAGAAATACTAAAACATGTTGCCCTACAATGGTTGATCAATTAACCAATGAGTCAAGAAAATTTTAATCTAAGGTGCATCCTGAGCAATTAAAGTGCTTCAAAAATGTTGTGGAGCATATGCACTAACAACATTCATCATTACACCATCTGTTTCCAGCTTCATAAACATCACTCTATCCAACACTCTTTTCACCTCCAAAACACTCTTAGCATACTGTTACTTCAGGATAACTCCTACGCCATTTCTCCTCCCATCCATACCATGATAAAACAATTTGAACTCACCTCCCATACACCTAGCCTTACTCCCCTTCCATCTGGTCTGTTGCACACACAATATACCAACCTTCCTTGTGTCCATCATATCGGCTAGCTCTTTCCCTATGCCAGTCATACTGCCAACATTCGAAGTTCCGACCATCACTACCACAGTCCTAGCCTTTCTCCTCTCTTCTTGCCTTCGGCCATGCCTTCCGCCTCTTCTCCTCCTTCGGCTAACAGTAGCCCAATTTCCGCCAGCACCCTGTTGGCTAACAGTACTAGTGGCGGTCGTTGTTAACCCAGGCCTCGACCTATCCGGTATGGAAATATTTACTGGTGTCCGCATGAAGTATTTGGTGAAGTTTTACGCCGGATGCCCTTCCTGATGCAACCTTCCCCATTTATCCGGGCTTGGGACCAGCACAAAGAAATGCACTGGCTTTTGCATCCCCAATTAACTGGCAATAATATGCATTTGCCAATGACTGAAGGCCATGTTGAATGGCACAGAAAAGTATAGACTATTCTTTTGTTGGAGAGGAGAGTAAAGCTGAGTTACTCTTATGCCACATACAAGGGTACAATTGTTCTGTTGGGGGGACACATCTGAGTTACTGTTATGTCACATACAAGCATAGACTGTTGTTTTGCTGCAAGCAAAGGTGAGTTACTGTTAAGGCACAAACAAAGATATTTTTTTGTTGTTACTTTGTTTGTTTTGCATCCTGCCTGTTGTTTGATAATGTGAGGGTTGTGAAGTCAGAAATCGCAATGTGTATCATTAGTTTCTAACTTCTCTCTTCAAGTATTTTCTAGTACAAATGTATGGTGCATGCTGTGACCATCAGTACTTTTGAGAGATATGACTCTGTGAATCTTTGATGCCTGGGGCCTTTCTACTTACAAATGGACACATATCAGTCAAATAAGTCTCTGTTGTCACGTTATGGTAATGATTCTACAAATCTCCCACCCTATACTTGCCTACTGTAACAACTGATGAAATATAAAAATATGCCACAATATTATTAAACAATACACACCTAGTTTAGTACTTACCTTGTAAATGCGGCAGTTGCCATGGTGTTAGTGCAGGGCTGACTCCGTCTGATTGCAAGCAGTACACAGATAATACATGGGGAGGTAAAGGTTGTGTGAGTTGCCTGAAATCAGTGTTATTATATATATGTGCACAGGAGGAAGGTGTATTGCTTCTAGGTGCTGAGTGAGTGTGCTATTCATTGTCTCTTAGCCAATGCAAAGGCATACTGAGCATGCCTCTGTCTGCCTACACCCACAGCAGCTGGCAGTTTCCCTCTGACTCCTCATCTGCCTGTGACCATGGTGCCCTTGTCATTGGTGGTGGAATGTGTGCCCTTCCCCTTGCTGATCCTGCTGCACCTGTTCCCTCATGATTATGTTGTGTAGCATGGCACATACTGTGAAGATGTCTGTGCATGTCTATGGATTGTACTGCAGGGCTATCTCAGATGAATCTAGGCTCTAGAATTGTCACTTCAGCCGGCCAAACACATGCTCTATGACATTTCTGGTTTGCTTTTGTGCAGCATTATGGCGTACTTCTATGGATGTGTGTGCATTTCTGATGGATGGCATCAGCCACGGTTCCAGTGTATAGCTTGCATCTGCCAGTAGATGGCCCTGTGGGATATCCTCCCTAGGAAACATATAGTACAGTTGGGAGGGGTGCCAGATATGTGAATCATGGTAACTGCCAGGGTTGCCACCACACACATTCAGAAGAATTGCCTTGGCGTTACATATGGCTTGGCAACCAACAGAATGGTAGCCCTTTTTGTTAATGTAAAGTCTACCCTGTTCCCCAGATGGTGCCTTCATTTCTACATGAGTGCAATCTGTGGCACCCAGTACTGCAGGATAGTGTTCTACCTGCTACAGCTGTTGTATTTTTTCTGGCCCTCTCCTCAGAATTACATGGAAAATGTATGTGCTCACTGGCATGTTGGAGCATAGCATCCCGGAATTGGTGGAGGACCTGGATGCTGATGCCTGTGACACCCCCAGCATGTTCTCTGTTGGTCCCTGAAAGGTACCTGTAGCTAATATTCTAAGGGCAAGATCAGTTCCCCGTGGTTGATTCTGGCTCTGAGTTGAGGGTGCCAGATATTGTATAGCTCCTATGCTATGTCCCTGTCCACCATGTAGCACTCTACACTTTCCATGTCATTTAGGTTGTGATAAGTTCAACGTGGCCTGATAACTCCTCTACTTCTCAGCCTAGGCCTATTGGCAGTAGCAATAGCATTGGATTTAGCCTCTTGCACAGACAAATGGATCAAACAGCAGCAGGCCATAGCATTCTGTATGTGTAGACTTTCTGTGTCTGAACTACAAAAGTTTTGACATCTGCAGGAAAAAAATAGCATGGAGTCTACATTGATGCTTTATAGCTTGTTGAATAGCTCCATAGTATTGGAATGGTTGATTAGCATGCAATTCAGTGGCTTATGCTGTAATTTGCATCTTTAAAATGCAGGCACAGATAGGTGTAATTCATTAATAATCTACACCATTATGAAAAGCCAAACATGCAGCTAGCAAAACTGATAGTGATGAGAGTTGCATATGTTTGGAAGACTGCAAAAGTGCTTTTTCTTCAGGATGTACCTGTACAGAGGAGTACTGAACCTCAGAAGGTATGAGCCCCTTTTGTCACCTACACACTGCATATACTGGGATTTATGTAAGACTAATGTAAAGCAAAGGCTTTTACACTTTTATCTGTACGTGTTAGTTAGAACTGAAGTGATGTCATGGGGCTGTCTGTCAAGCCATTACAGAGGTACACATGATAGACAATACACGTGTAACATAAGGAGGTACTACCAGCACATCTAGCCTGAATTTTGTAAATAATTATATGTCATTTGTGAATATCAAAATAATTTATATACGATGCTTGTGTTACAAATGTATTAGAACTGTATGTCATGTGTATATCAACCTGCTCTGTACAAATGTTTTTTATTGAAAAGATATTTGTAAAGTGCTTGTGCTTGTGCTTAAAATGTATCCACAGTGTGCCCTGCTGGAAGAGAACAGAAATGTACATGCACTATTGTAACTGTTTAAGTGTATATATTTTAACAGAGGAAACTGGAGGGTTAACCTCAGTCCAGCAAACTTTAGAAAAACATCTTATTTATTAATTTATTGACATTTGTTAACAGGGTTGGCCCAACTGGGCATGGGGGCCATTTTCATTGGAGACCTGAGCCGGGTTGGTCCAACTGGGCTTGGGGCCCATTTTCAGTGGAGACCTGAGGAGAAAAGCTCCAACAAAGAAAAATGGTTACATGAAAACAATATTGCATTAAAAAAATGTTTAAGCACATATATATATATAACAGATAGTACAAAGTTCAAAATAATAAATCTGTTTCTACAGCATGAGTAAAAACAAAATTGAGAAATTACATGATAAGACAAAACACAATATTTATACAAAAGCAATCATATTTACATGAGAAAATTATGCATATTAATTAGATAAAAGCAGTTGGCATTGGCTATCATACATGGAGTTGTGGGAAATGAGATGGGTGAGAAAAAAAAACGTAATTAGTGATTTAAGGAGAGTGAGAGGTGATTATGTTATCATATATTATGTTATACACGATCTGAAATTAAATTACTTTATAGGCTAGGCCATAAAGATGCTTCAATGCAGCAAGAGACGCAAGGTCTGTACTAGGACACTTTCTGTATTGTCTTTGGGGTGAATTAATTGCTACTTTAGAATCATGAAAGAATGCAATTGTTTTATAACTTCCAGCACCTGCCAAGTATCTGAGCAAAAACCCATGTATGAGTATTTTTACAGGTAAATGCTAAATACTGCCAGATTCAGCTTCTGGGAACTAGAAGTCAGATGAAAAGAAGTGATGTCATTCTGCAAGCTATCCCAGCAGTAATATTTTAGATATTATTTTGAGAAGTCTCTTAGTGAAACAGAGCCTTCTGCATTCCTATCATAATAGTTTTAGTTATTTATTTATTTTTTGTTAGCTTAGCTAGTCAGGGAGAGTAGGCAAGGATGTTAGCAGAGGACTATGGCAAGCTGACAAGGAGCCAGCTGGCTAAGATGTGCCAAGCCAAAGGACCGGTACATTCCAACCCGACAAAAGCAGAAATGATTACAGCCTTAGCCAGAGCTGCATCACAAACCAGCAACCAGGAAGACGACCAGACTGGCCTTAGGGATGTACAACTCTCAGAAAATGGACATTTCAGTATTTCCTCAGATGACTTAAAAATCTGTCTGTAGTTAAAGAGACTTGAACTAGAAGCCAAACATTTGGAACTAGAATCAACAAAGAGAATGTGGCAGGAGAAACACGTGGAATTAGAATCAGCAGAGAGACTGAGATGTCTGGAAGCCAAAGAAAATGAGAGGCAGAGGCAACATGAAAAGGAAATGCTGTCTCTTTGTTAGGGTCATGGAAGTAATGGGGAAGGGAGTAACTGTACCCCAGAAGCAAAAGAGGTCAGTGAACTTTTTCCTCAATGCCAAGAGGGTGATAATTTTAACAGCTTTATTCATATGTTTGAAAGAGAATGCAAACAGTAAAATGTGACAGAGGGCTCTGAGTACAGTTTCTGACCTCTCCTTACTCCATGGTAAAGCTGTAACTGCTGTTTCTAAATTGTCTGATACTGATTGCTTAAATTATTTATTTATGTATTTATTTATTTGCAGTCGGTTTACCAGGATAGTCCATTGGGCCAAAATGAACCCATTTTTAATGGAGTCCTGGGGAGAAAAGCTCCAAACAATCATAGTTACAATAGGTTATACATGATAATTATACAAGTCTAAAGGACTCAAGCAAACAATAACAAAGTAGTAGAAGAAACATTACAGCTAATACAAACTAGAGATGAAACTTTTCCACTAATACAAACTAGTGATGAAGCTAACAGGAGATACAAACAAAGAAGGAATGTTGCAAAGTAATTAAAAGAAGTCCAATTACATGTCAGGTATCATACACTTAAGGGGTACAGCGTAGTGTATTCTTGAGGATACAATAATAGCACTAAGAGTGTATGAGATAGGAGAAATTATAAGGGAATATTGCAGGTGTAAAAAGGGGAAGGGAGGAAGATGGAATTACCAGTGTTGGTTATGTGGGGTGAAAGCAAGAGCATTCCCACTGGGATACTAGATGTGAGTGGAGGGATTTTTTGAAAATAAAATGGTTAGAGGTGATACGAATAGATGGTGGTAGGGAGTTCCAGAGGTGTGCTAGACCATAGGATAGAAGATTTTTGCCTGGGGGACGAGTTGGTTTGTAGACTTCTAATAGATTCTGGTTGTTAGACCTTAATACTCTATTGGGTAGGTGCATTTTAAAGGTAGAAGACAGGGAGGGACAGAGGGAGGGGTTGAAAATGAGCTTGTGAGCAAGAGTTAGTTGAGTATAGGTGAGATGCTTGGGTAGTTCTAGCCAATTTAGTTGTTGGAGAGAGGAACAGTGGTGGGTGGAGGACTTGTGGCTGGTAGCGAACTTGGCGATTTTGTTGTAGCAGGAGGAGAGTTGAGTTTTCAGAGAGGACTGAATATTAGTTAGAAGTGGCGCTCCATAGAGAAGTGAGGGGATGAGAAAGGACATAGAAAGAGTGATTTTAGTAGCAGATGTAAGGTAGTGCTTTTGTCAATAGAGCATACCTAGTTTTTCATGGGTTTTTTTGATATTTAGTTGTAAATGGGAGTTGAACTTGAGCTGGTTATCAATTTGGACACCAAGTAATTTGGTCTCTGAGACCAGTTCCAGAGGTGTGTTGTTTTGACTAGTAATAGAGAATGTGTTACAACTGAAATAGGTGACTTTAGAGGGTGTGAATACCATTAATTTGGTTTTGGAGGCATTGAGTGCTAGGTGGTTTCTTTTCATCCATTGCTCTGTGGTTGAAAAAGCATCTTGAGTAAAGCTTGAGGAGTGTAGGGATAGATGAGGCAGAGCAGATAATAGTTGAGTCATCTGCATATTGGATAATGTTTGAGAATGGGATAGAGTTGCGGAAATCATTGATGAATATGTTAAAGAGGAGGGGACCTAATATGAACCCTTGGGGAACTCCGGTTAGGGTATTTAGAAATGAGGAGGTTGCCTTTTTCCATTTTATAGCTTGATATCTATTTGATAAGTAGCTGGAGAACCAGTTCAAAGATGAAGGTGATAGGTTCAGTTTTGATAGTTTCGTTAAAAGCAGGCTATGTGATATAGTGTCAAAGGCCTTAGAGAGGTCAAGTAGTAGGGTAGAAAAAATAAGTGCAGAGTCCTGGGCTTTGTTTACAGTTTCAAGGAAGGAGAGGAGGGCTGTCATAGTGTTGTGACCAGGTATGAAACCATGTTGTGTGGGAGTTAGTAGGTGATTTTCTAAGAGATGTGGTAGGAGTTGAATTTGGACACACTTTTCTAGGAGTTTAGAGATTGGGGACAGGATAGCGGTGGGGCAGAAATTAGTAACACTGTTATTGTTGCCACCTTTATGTAAAGGTAAGATAAAGGCCTTTTTCCAGATTTGGGGAACTGTACTTTCCTGGATAGAGCGGTTGATTAGAATGCTAATGGGGTAGGCAATTGCGTCAGCAGCTATGCTAAGAAAGTAAGAAGGGATGTTATCAGGAGCATTAGTGCATGGCTTTAGTTTATGTAGGAGTTTTTTTATAGTAGAAGTGGGTATGGGATTTAATGAGAATAGTGGGGGGTGTGGAGAGTGGGTGGGGGGGGAGAAGATGGGAGGAAGTGAGAGTGGGAGGAGAGGTGGAGGGTGGAAGGTTAGAGGATGAGGGTGAGGGAGTGGTGGCAGCACAGGGTGGAGTGTTGGTGGGGGAGGATGGGGGCAGATTGGAAAATGAGGTGTTGTTAGAGAATGAAGAGGTTAATTTGGAAATAGATTCAATGAAAAATGAGTTAAATTGGGAAGCTATGTCTGTATCAGGGGCGGGGATGTCTGGTTTACTGGGGTTAAGTAGAGTAGAGATACCTTTCCAGAATTTTTCAGGATTTGTCTTGTTACTGTTTTGGAGGATGGAAAAGTAGTTTTGTCGATCAGAGATGATGAGCTTTTTTACCTTATTTCTAAGTGTTTTGTATTCATTTTGTAAGAGGGTGGTCTTATTTTTCAGGTAGTGTGCCCAGACTTTATCTCTGAGACACATAGTTGCTAGTGTGTTTTTGGTAAGTCAAGGGGCTGTATTGATTTTTATTCTTTTTGTCCTTAAGGGAGCATGAAAGTCTAGCATTTTTAGGAATGTTGAGTTAAAGTGGGCTACTGCATTATAATGCAATTAACAATTATTTATTAGAGTGTTTTAGGTTACCACCTGAAGCTTATACAAAAAAGTTTTGTGAGCATAGACAAAAGTCAGATGAAAGTGTGTGCTATTTTATTGCTGAATTAAGCACTTATTTTCATAGGTGAGTGAGTAGGTGTCAGGTCACCACTTTTGAAGGGCTGGCAGACCTCCTGTTGAGGGAACAAGCCCTTAGCACTTTGCTTGAGGACATGAGAATCTGGATGGCAGATAGAGAATGCAACACCACAGATGATTTGCAGAAAAAAGGAGACCTATACCTAGCAAGCAGGGCATCACTGCACAGGAAAGGGGTACCCAGTGCTGCACATGGGTATAAGGTAACCCGTGGTGGGAAGCCAAAACCACCCTAACAGAGTCTGCCAGTAACAGGGGAAGGCACTAGTTCAGGTACACAGCCAGGATCAAAGAATAAACATTTTAAATGTAACCAGTGGGTCTATGTAGCATATAGATGTGCATGGAGGCAAGGTGGGGAACAAAATGTAGGGGAGCCAGTAAGTGGAATGACAGAATGCCAGCAGTAAGTTGTCTGGAGACAACAAGGGTACCAAACTACCACAAAAGGTTATATCCTATTTTAGTAGATGGGAAACAGGACACTGCTAAGAGAGACACAACCTCTGACCTAACCATTGTGAAGCCTGCAATGGTTAAATAGGAGCACTACTTGCATGGGCAGTCTATACCAGTCAGAGCTTTAGGAGTGACCTCATTTCAAATACCTTTGGCTAGGCTGCACTATGACTGGGAGGGTTGGAAAGAAAGCAAGCAAGTAGGTGGGTTAGAGGATATCCCTGCAGATGTTCTAATAGGAAATGATTTCCATAATGCAGTACCTTGTGTGCATGCAGTGACATGCAGTCAGACTTGGAGACAAGCATGTGGGTCTGGTAGCCTGGGAGGGTTCCAGACAGAACGCACACTGGTGAGGTGGTTACTTCAGGGAGGGAGCTACCCTGTAGCAGTGAGTCTGAAGGTGAGCCACAGCTGGAAGTTGGTACAGATGTTCCCTTGGACAGAGTGACTGCAAGGGCAGAGGTGAGTAGTAATACCCAGGCTGACAGTGAGGCACTGCTATCAGAGAATACCAGCCTTCCTGTGGAAAGGGAGCTGGGAAGGGTTACAAAGACAGAGTTGAGACAGGCTCAGCTCTCAAACCCTACATTACAATGCTTGAGGGAGGTAGCTAGGAAGGCACCTGATTCTGAAGGAAAGGGGGAATATGTGTACTGGAAAAAAGAGTTACTGTATAGAGAGTGGAACCTTGAGGGAGGACTAGAGGGTGAGAGAATACAACAGTTGGTAGTGCCCAGAGCCTACTGTCTGGCACTTCAAACTATAGCCCATGAATTCCTTTTGCAGGGCAAATGGACATAAAGCATACAAAGAGACATATTATGCACAACATTTATTGGCCTAGGATTTCCAGGGATGTATCAGGGTACTGCAGGACCTGTGAGCAGTGCCAAAAGGTAGGCAAGGCAGGAGACAAGGTTAAAGCTTCTTTTATTCCTTTGCCTGTGATTGAGGAGTCATTTCAGAGGGCAGCTATGGATATTGTTGGGCTTCTGTGTACCCCAAGTTCCACAGGAAAGAAGTATATCCTAATGGTAGTAGATTATGCTACCAGATACCCTGAGGCAGTGGCACTGTCCTCCATTGAGGGAAAAAAGGTAGCAAATCCTTTGTTAGAGATTTTCAATAGGGTAGGTTTCCCAAGAGAAATACTGACTGACAGAGGTCCCAATTTCATGTCAGACCTGCTGGCTTGTCTGTGGAAGCACTGTGGGGTGGAACACCTAAAGACCACCCCTACCATCCCCAGACTAATGGTCTGGTGGAGACGTTGAACTCTACACTAAAGACCATGCTAAGGGCATTTGCAGACCAGCTTAAGAGAGAGTGCAACAAA
Source organism: Protopterus annectens (assembly GCF_019279795.1). Lineage (NCBI taxonomy): Eukaryota > Metazoa > Chordata > Ceratodontiformes > Protopteridae > Protopterus > Protopterus annectens. The sequence continues at coordinate 1,893,305,985 of NC_056732.1, read as the reverse complement.
TATTTGCCCGATATATTGTTTACTTACAGAGACTGTTGTGGCATATGCCCTAAACCTCAGCATGAGGCTCAGGGAGCTCAAGGGCTTGACCCAGGAGAACATGGCAGAAGCCCAACAGCAGAAACAAATCTGGTATGACAGGAATGCTCAAGCCAGAGAGTATGCTGTGGGGCAGTAGGTTATGGTTCTCATTCCTGTCAGACATAACAAGCTGGAGGCAGCTTGGGAGGGACCCTTCAAAGTGGTAAGGAAGGCCAGTGATGCTGACTACCTGGTAGAACTGCTAGGCAGGAGGCAGGGGCACAAATTGTACCAGGTTAACACCATGAAACCTTACCATGATAGGGAGGCCCTGGTACTAAGTATTTGCAGTAAAATGCAGGAGGAGGCTGAGGGGATCTATGGCTACAGCGTGATCCAGCCAGCAAAATCCCAAGTTACCATGGATGAGCCTAGGGTTGCAGGCGTATGATATGACAGTGCAGCACTGCAATGGGGTTAGCAATTCAGATGCAGATGGGTTCTCAAGACAAGGTATGCAGTAATGTATTCCCAGTCAGACTCATTCCTTTCAAGCAATGTTTCTCAAGGGTCACTTGAAAAACTAGCTTGAGTCTTTGAAGGGGGGAAAGAAGTGTGACAAAAGGAGGTACTGACAGCACAGCTAGCTGGAATTTTGTAAATAATTATATGTCATTGAGAATATCAAAGTAATTTATATAGGATGCATGTGTTACAAATGTAGTAGAGCTGTATGTCATGTGCATATAAAAATACTCTATACAGATGTTTGTGTTAAAAAAAGGTATTTGTAAAGTGCTTGTGCTTACAATGTATACACAGTGTGCCCAAATGGAAGAGAACAGAAATGTACATGCACTATTGTAACTGTTTAAATGTATCTGCTTTAACAGAGGAAACTGGAGGGTTAACCCCAGTCCAGTAAACTTTAGAAAAAAACATCTGAAATTAAATTACTTTATAGCTAGGCCATAAAGATGCCTGAGTGCAGCAAGAGACACAAAGTCTGTACTAGGAAGCTTTATGTATTGTCTTTGGGGTGACCTAATTGCTAATTTAGGAGCATAAAATAATGCAATTGTTTTATGACTTCCAGCACCTGCTAAGTATCTGAGCAAAAACCCTTGTAAGAGTATTTTTACAGGTAGATGCTGAATACTGCCAGCTTCAGCAATAGGGGGTGGCATTAATAAGTGCAAGCTATCCCAGCAGTAATATTTTAGATATTATTTTGAGAAGTCTCTTAGTAAGACAGAGCATTCTGCCTTCTGTCTTCTACCTGACAACATCAATAAGAACCATTCACCACATTTGCCTTGCTCAACGTAAGTGATAAGGGTATAATAACTCTCTTAGATACAGTCAGAAATGTAGCAAAGCTTAGTTTAGATTTTATTTTTCTTTATTTGTGTGAGCGTGTACTGCAGTGTTATTTTAAATATTTCCTGTAGTTTTGAACTCTGATATCACTGTGGATATATATTTAGTATTATCTTGTTCTTTTATTATTTATTATAAAATATATTTTAACCTTACATTGTGGCTGATCTGTGTAGAGATTTTTATGTTTTGAGAGTACTTGCATATTTATTTGGTGACACTGTGTGGACCACTCCTAATAGCCTTGCTCTTGGTCAAACTACCATTTGTATTAATATTAATATTACATAGTAAGATTGGACACCCTTTGCTAAGGGCCTTAAAGTGGTTGATAAGGAGTGAATCATGGCAGTGGTAACTACCTTATAGTCTGGGCAAAAGGGGGCATAGCTAGTAAACCTGTGCCAGCCTTTCCCAGGGGAGTTTGTGTGTGTGTGTGTGTGTGTGTGTGTGTGTGTGTGTGTGTGTGTGTGTGTGTGTGTGTGTGTGTGAGTGTGTGTGTGTAAATCAAACCTCAAAGAGTGTGTGTATGTCAACTACTTTGGAAGGGGCATGAAGCACCAGCTGGACAGTGAGGGTAGGGTGGTGCAGGACTTGGCTTGGTCACTCAGCTGAGATCTCAACTCTATAGCTGTGCCAGTTGGAAGTCTTATTGGGTTCGGGAGAAAGAATGAGAAATCAGCTCCCAACTGACTGTTTCCTTATCCCTACCAGTAATCATTCACAGTTGGAATCCATTAGCAACAAACCCTGAGGGAGTGCTTGCACTATGTTTACTTATGCTACATGGAACCACAAATTTGGAATTCTGCAATTCTAATGAGTTCACACCTCATTTGCATTTTTACCATACTCTCAGCCCTGAATCTACACTATAAAAAGGGAACTGTATAGCTAGGGAAACTGAAGGTAAGGAAACTTGTTTATGTGGATAACACAGATGAAGATAGTTTTTACTTTGGATTTATCTGCACAGAAGACTACTGACCTTGATAAGGTATTATTGCATTCTTCAGTTATTTACTGGATATGCTCACATGTCATTAGGAAATATATACATATATAAATGTAGATATTTTATATATATATATATATATATATATATATATATATATATATACATTAGCAAATGCTACTTTTATCTGAATGCACTTAGACGTTTACTGATGCACTGGAATTTTTGTCAGGACAGTTTACTTTCTCAGATGCACAGCTTTAACTTTCATCACATGTGTTAATGTTACAACTGTTTCTCTTTACACTCTTCTATTGTTAGTTCAGTGAAATGTAAATGTCCTATATTGTCAATGACACAAGGGTGTTTTAGCCTCCTAGGATGGCTCATACACACACCTCTAAGGGAGTGCTGGCCACAGGTAGAGGTGATTTGCAGTTGCATAAAAATGAATGTTCTATGGTAAATGTGTGTTGTACACATGCTTTTTGGGACTGTTTCTTTAATAGCACTTGTAACAGTTCACTGATGTTTTATTCCTTTGTTTGGCTCCAAATTGTATTTGCCTGTTTCTTTGGGGGTAGATGAGCAAAGTACAATTTCTGTATTGGCACAAACAAAATTGTTTGTATAGAGGTTTGCTTTGCTATTATTTCCCTTGTTTTGAAGCCAACCTTGATTATTGCTTGACTCAATATTATAACCACATAAATCCTTTGTTATATTTGAATATCTTGAAAGTTTTTTATTTCTCCACTGGCTAATATTGAAAAACTATTTATGTGCTTATATCTAAGCAAGACTTCTATTTATGTGTATTATCCTTCTTTTGTGTTTTATATCACGTAGGACTATGGCACCCATGTGTCCCAATCCCCACAAACCCTCCCTTCAGTGACCCTTAGAATGACATCATTGTTCATGCATTTAGGCAACATGGTGCCTTTCTGCTTGAGAGAGGGCATGAGGATATATCTGGAATAATGTAAATTTAGCAGGAGATAGTGAAGGATTTTAACACTGTTGAGGAATGCAGCAGGACATATGCATTATAGGTCCACTGATATGATTTCATCCAGCCAGAGGACAGCAGCTGCTGTGGCCTGTGGACAGATGCCTACTGGGGGGCCTGGCACAGAGCCACCAATGACACTAAATGAAGGGATCCTGTCCATTGTCAGGGATCCAGGGAGCTCAGAGGAAAGTGCACAACAGCATGTGATTAACATTGGTTGTGCTATTTCAGGGCCGATGAGTATGTATCCTTCACCTCTTCATCTAGATTTTACCCTTTTTTAACTAAGATGTCTGTATACACTTATTGTTATGTTTATTTTTCCCTATTCTTCTGTAAACTGTATACTGTATTACGCATTTGTTATGATTCTTAAATTGTTTAAATTGTTTAATATTCTTATGGAGCTTTTCTCCCTGGGACTCCATTGAAAATGGGCTTTTCCAAGCCGAATGGACTACCCTGGTAAACAAACTGTAAAATAAATAAATAAAATGTCCCAGGATGAGTTTCCAGGTAGGCTTACATTTGTCAATTGTTAAATATTTGTTATATAGTAAAATATTGACAGCAATACTTAAGTTTGCTTAACATTTTTTGGGGTGGGACTAATTATAGATGTATATAGTTAACAACAAGTTCTGGTGTATTACACATGGGTTTCGGGTGGATGTGCCATCCAAGTTTCTGTTGAAAGTATTGTTAATGGACATGTAAGGGCCAAAAAGTTTTTGACCCTGTGTAACTGTTATTGTGATGATGGTGTCCTTACATTTTGCTTAACTTCTTCCAGGACCATCATCCCTAGCAATTACGGAGTCATCTACACATGGTAAGGCAGATATTTTATCTCAGTACTGCGGTGGTGGTGCCGCTGTAGCATTGTCGCCTCCCAGGATGATGCTGTCCGGTTCGATTCTCAGCTAGAGCATTTTCTGCATGTAGGCATGTGTGATTGGGCGTACCTTCATTGAAGGTTGTGCGTCAGAGCTGGCAACTCAGCACACAAAAATCTACTGCCAATCATTAGCGGACCAGAGTTCCACTGTGACGACCCTTAACCGGGAAAAGCCAAAAGACACAACAACAACTGATGAGTAGTTCACACAAATATTTATTTTATCCGTATGTGTGATGTAGGTGTCAGGACTGCGTGTGTATTGTTGTACCATCTGTTATAGCAGCAGCAGTGTTACGTTTGTTAGCATACATTTGTCTATAGTTGTGTAGCTTTTAATTTATTTCCTGCATTTGTTTCTTATTATCACAGGTGATCCTGACAGTGGAAGTGTAAGACTCTTACCACCTGATGTCAGAGTACCAGCAAACTCTGATGAAAATGGTGGGCAAACAGAGGCACAGTGGTGGGATAAGAGGTTGACTCTGACAATGAGGTTGACATTCAGCCATCCGCCATAATTCCATTGGACACAGCCAGTAGGCCTATGCAAACCCATTCCAGTGAGCCCTCAGATATTGGACAGGTGGAGGGTGAGACACTCAATCAGGATAATGTGGTTACTGTGGCTTCAGTGCCTGTTCATAGGTGTGTTCTAGGCTAATGGCCCTAGAGCCTTTACAAGCCTAGCCCACAGGATTACCCTGGTGTCATGCCACCTGACCTTAGTTCCCAGTACCTCTGTCCAGTAGAATCAGTGGAGTGATCCCTGCAGTGAATTTTCTATTTCCCATCCAGTCATCAAGATTTCTCTTGAAGAGGGCCAGTGAGGTGCTCTGTTTGACATGTAAGGGAAGGCTAATCCATATAGGTTGACGCTGGCCGTAGCCAAAGTGTAGGTGAGGTGCCACACAGAAGGATTGTTAGCGGTGGAGTAGGCCTGCTGTCCATCCTCCCCCTTATCCAAATGTGTCTTTCTGTGTCACTCAACATATGTTTATGGCCATCATGGAGGTACAGGCACATTCCAGTAGGTCAGCTGAGGAAATGCTTAATGTGGCACAGGCTGACATGCATGACTGCCTCCACCATGTTGCAGATTCAATGGATTGAATGAATGACACATTGGAACAGGTGGTGTCTGTGATGGAACATCTGCTGGAAGGGGAAACGGTATCCACATGGCTGTAATTCAGCCACATCATCTGATGTTAACTAACTTGACTGTGCCCGATCATGGTCCCATAGTAGCACTACTTCCACTGCTCCTTCAGTGGTTGTGGTGTCCACACCCAGAGTTGGCAAGCCATGGGGTCATGGTCATGGGTGTACTTGCGAGGAGAACTCATCCGGCAGACATCAGTCACATTCAGGTTGCAGCAGTGCTTCTGACCATGGACATGGACATGCCAGTGTAACTCCTGGCAGCACCGGTTCTCATGGTCAGGTACAATGACAATTTACTGCCACCTGTACCATGCATGGCTCACACCTGTCTGACATACCAAGACAAAGAACTAGCACAAAATCTGGCTGTGTTCTTTCAGACACTTACATGCCAGTTTCATCTGGACTGCCCATACAGGCACACAGACAAGAGTTACATGGTTCACTTGTGAGGCTTAAAGCTCAATCTGTCTCAGTAGCCATTTGATACTTTATCTAAATGTCTGCCTGTTTCTCTACACACACACACACACACACACACACACACACACACACACACACACACACACACACACACACACACACACACACACACACACACACACACACACACACACACTCCCTTACCTTTTTTGTCACCCTAGGCTTCCTGCCCCCCAACACACACACACACAACACCTGTGCAAATGATAATAACTGTTCCATATCCTTGTTTTCTATCTTTGGGATTCAGGGATGCATAAGCTTTGTGTCTGATGCTCAGGGTCCATAGCTGACTTTGTATCTGTGTGTGTGATGCTGTTTTGCTAATTGTACTGCTTTGTCACAGGTTGCATTCCACACTCTTACATTAACAAAGCTGGACCAAGCCATAAATAAAAGTGACAAAGGCCCTGAACAACAGGGAGATTTTTTTAAATATTTTGGTCTTACAAAGTTAGACAGTTGATATAATCAAACAGTTTTTGCATCACTGTTTTAAGATTTTTCTGAGGGGATGTGAAGTCTGAAACCAAAATGTTTGTCATTAATTTCTAACTTCTCTCTTGAATGATTTGCCAGTACAAAAATATAAGGCTAAACTGAGGACATTCTGTGATCATCAGTACTTTTGAGAGTTCTAACCTCATCAACATGAATGTTGAGAAAAACACAAAAACAGAAAAACTGGCAGTCTTAAAACGTCGTTAATGAGCTCAGTCTCAATAATTTCCAAAAATCATGAAACCCAGGTAGTGTTCCAAGACAACAAGCCTTTATTTGTCACAGACATGTGATCCTCAGTAACAAAAAGTCAGAAATACATTACAATGTTAAACATATCAGCTTTTATACACTTACCAGTGGGTGTGGGAAATATATGTATTGTTTAATTTAGTTTAATTCAAAGACATGCATTTGGAGCATTCCTCCCCGAGCCTCTACTAAAAATTGGCTTCATTCCAAGTCAGACTTTCCTGGTAAATAAATGTTAAAATAAAAAATAAATAAATAAAAAAACAAAAATTTTAAACCAACCTATTCCAGGCAAACAATATAAACAGGGCTTTAAAAGTGCATTTTAGAACAGCAACTATCCACCTCGACACACTACTACTGATTAGGTCAAATTAAATCCTAGTTAAGGAAAACACTACCTATCTATTTGCAACCCACATTCCAAAATCAGGTATTAAGAAAAGCATAACTTACATATAAATAGACTGACATTTGACTAAAATAGTTTTCGGCTACCTAATGTAATAAAGCCTTCGTCAGATCTGTGACAGAAACTAAAATCATATACATAGGTAGATAAGTAAAAAGAGCCAACTAGATAGGTACATGAAAAAACACACAAAGCTATCTAACCATAAACATTATATAATTAGAACACTATAAATATATATCTGTGTAAATCTATCTAATAATCATCCACCCATATGTATTACTGTGCATAAAAAACTAAGTTAGTTACAGCTCAGAAAAATGTCAATGCTTTGCAGTTAAGAGATAGAAAAAAAACACCTGTTACGACAGTTTTCATGTTTACAGTCCCAAAACATGTTTATGCAACGAAAACTAGTAGAAAAAGCACAGAAGAAATACAGAAAACAGTGGATGATGCAAACCAGTAATATATAAAAGTGTGCAGGTGCGTGCATGAGTGTGCACCAGTATGCTAAATGGTGGAATTATACCAAAACTTTATGGTAACAGCGGCTTGAAAAATGTGTGTTTTGAAGCTACTATTTAAATATTTTTAAATGTATGTTATGCCATTTTAATACCTGCTTTTGGAATGTGGGTTGCAAATGTCCCACTGTACTCATCCCTCATTAGACCCATTATAGAGTACAACGCCCCGTTTGGTATGTACCTCACAAGACATCTGCAACAACTGGAAAGGCCACAGACATACCTCACTAAAAGAATCACAGGCCTAAATGAGATGCCCTATGCTGACCATCTAAAAAAAGCCCAGCTATACTATGTCACATAATGCCTACTCAGAGGCGATCTCTGCTTAACATACAAGGCCATGTCAAACCCAGAGCTGTTGGACATGCTACACTTAAAGAAATTCCAATCCCTCAGAGCCAAACACTTCAGGGATCTAAACCTGGTCATCACAATGAACAAAACATGCTGGAGGGATAGGTTCCTGACCCAGAGACTCCCCATAGTCTGGAATAGACTGTCCATACATGTCAAGCTGAGTGCCTCTTTGGCCCTCTTCAAAAAGAACCTTGACGATTGGATGGGAGATAGGAAATTCACCTCGGGGATCATGTCAGTTGCCCTGCTAGAAGGGACCAGGGAAGTAAACATTCTGGAAAGAAATAGCCAGGGAATTGTTATGTCTAGGCTTGTATAGGCCCTAGGGTAGATAGCCTAGTACCAACCTATGAACCTATGAAATAGATAGGTAGTGTGTTCCTTAACTAGGATTTAGTTTGACCTAATCAGTAGTAGTGAGTCGAGGTGAGTACCTACTGTTCTAAAATGCACTTTTACAGCCCTGTTTATATTGTTTGACATGCATAGGCTGGTTTAAAATTAAATACATACATTTTCCACACCTTTTAAGTATATAAAACCTAATTATGTTTACCACTGCTAAAATATTTCTGATTTTTTGTTGCTAAGGATTGCTTGTCTGTGATGAATAAAGGCTTGCTGCTTTGGAACACTGAAGCTGTTTTCTGAAGATGATGTTGTGAAGTGAGGCACAGATGGTATAGATATCAGTACGTGTACATGGATTGTACTGCAGGGATCCCCAGATGTATCTAGGCACCAGAATTGTGACTTCAGCAGCCCAAACACATGTTCTACAATATTTCTTGTTTGAGCATGTACCTCATCATAGTATTCTTCAGTCGGTGTGTATGCAGTTGTGATGGGCGTCATCAGCCAGAGTTCCAGTACATAACCTGCATTCCCCAGTAAATGACCTTGGGGGATATCACCCCAGTAAACATGTCATACAACTGGGAGTTGTACCAGATATGTGAGTCACGGTAACTGCTGACTTCCCTACTCACACCTTCATGATGATTCCCTTAACATTACACATGACTTGGCAGTTAATGAAGTGGAAGCCCTTTCTATTTATGTACAATCTTCCCTGTTTCCCAGTTGGTGCTTTGATTTCTATATGTGTACAGTCTGTGGCACCCAGTACTTCACGGAAGTGTGCTACAAGGTAGAACTCCTGCATTTGTGGCCCTGTCCTTGGGTAAACATGGAAAAGATATGTGGTCACTGACATGTTGGAGCAGAGCATTCAGGAACTGATGGAGGATCCTCGATGTTGATGCCTGTGATACCACAGCATGTCCCCTGTTGGTCTCTGAAACATTGCTGTAGCAATAATTCTAAGTGCTACACATACCTTTGTCTCCACTCTTATTGGTTCCCTTCAGTTTGCACTTGGTCTGAGTTGAGGATGGCAGAGGTTGCAGAGTTCCTGTAGTGTGTCTCTATCCACCCTGTGGTGCTCTACAATTTCCACATCATGCAGATTCTGATCAGTTACCCAGGGTCTGAAAACCCTTCTCCTTCTTGGCCGTGGTCTATTAGCAGTAGAAGTAGCAGCATAGACTTCAGCCTGTTGCACAGACACATTAATTAAAGCTACAGCAGCCCCTAATGTTCTTTCCCTGTAGACTTCTTTCCGTGGCTGTATTCCAATAGGTTATGGAATCTGCAGGGAAATCCAGCACTCAGTCTGCATGGTTGCTTTATAGCTGAATAGCTCTTCCATCTTGGATTGGCTGATTAGCATACAATTCAACTGCTTATGCTGCAATTGGCATGCCACAGGGTTTACTGTGTTTGTGCAGCTCTGCATGCCATGTAGAGCCACTTAATGAATCTAAAATGGTGCACTATCATGTGCTTGTCATGGTAAGATGCACACATGGTCTTAGTGGATTGTGTAGGCTTTATTAAATCCATCCCAGAGTCAGGAGATCTTAGTTAGCAGAATTATTGCAGTAGTGTTCATTTCTAATTGAGCATTGGTTGTTCCATGATTGTTACAATAATGTTACATTTAATCAGAAAATACATAAAAAACTCATGGTTTCAGTAGTTTGAGGAGACAGGACCTCGATTTCCTAGTCTGCCACATATTTCCCTTTGTTTGAAAAAAAGGAGATTCATATTCTTTACTGAACTGTGTCATGTGAAAATTATTTGGTACCTTAACAAGTGCTATAAAAGAAATATTCAAGTGTGTGAGTTAGGGGTTCAATTCCAATGAAGTGTTGCATAATTCCTTGGACTCTAACCTCTGCAGTGACTCACCTTGCCAGTAAGCGTTGGAAATACTGGCATGTGCACTGAGTTGATGGATTGATCCCCTCTGAGGTAAAATATAATCATTTTAATGACATTCATGGTATAGTGCAGGTCCATTTTGGCACACCGTTGTTGTCAGATCTGGTACAGGTTGTTACATCACTTTATTATACTTCACCTCTCCTGTGTAAACTTTGCATTCTTCTAAAGTGCCATATTGTCCGAGCACCTTCTGCTTTTCTGGCAATTGTTTTGTTATGTTAGCAGTTTTATGCTGTCCATCCCTGTCAATTCTGTTATTATTGTGTAACCTCTACTCCTCTGTCAGTTCTGTTATTATAGTGTAGCCTCAACTCCTCTGTCAATTTTGTTATTATAGTGTAACCTGTACTCCTCTGTCGATTCAGTTATTATACTGTAACCTCTACACCTCTGTCGGTTCGATTATTATAGTGTAACCTCTACACCACTGTCGGTTCGGTTATTATAGTGTAAGCTCTACTCCTCTGTTGATTCGGTTTTTATAGTGTAACCTCTACTCCGGCCTCAGCATCTGTGGTATTTTACTCTCCATTGTACATTTCTCCATATATGTATTTGTTGCTGTTGATTACATCCTGGGTTGTCACCTGTCCCTCTTTGCACTGGGCAGGCCATATATGGCAATTTGTGTCCTGTGCAACCACATGATAAATGAGAAATATCCTGCAATTTGAGCTTAAATACATGTTCCCATGTCCTCTAATAGCTTCATAGAGCAATCATTTTGTATTTGGGTCTTTCTAGTGTTTGTATAGAAAACTGCCAGTAATATTATCTTTTCATGAGGAACTTGAGTTTTTAATTATACTCATGTTGTGTGTTTTGTAATATAAAGGATACATTTTTTGTCTTTATTGTAATCTGATACTTTTGTTTATTTTTTTATGAAGTTTGTCTAAATATTTTCTTGAAGCACTTTCACTCACTATAGCCTGTGGCTGGGATATCACTTCATTGGTTATTGACAGTATATTGCATTAACAGTTTCTGCCTTTCATTTTTCTGATGTAATTGAAGAATACTGCATTGTTTTCAACTTTTGAGACTAAGCTGAGTTCATATCTTTTTGATTTAATAAGAGAAGTAGTTTGTATAATTTGTTTAATATAGCATTGTTTTTACAAAGTGTTAACTGTTCCTGCTATGTATCATTAATTTTGTTAATTTTACCTTCGTATTTGCATTTTACAGGCATGTGCTCATGAATGCAACAACTAATAATGTGATGTGGTCTGACTGCAAACACCTCAGAATTCTGATAAGAGATATGGAGGCTTTCATTATGCATTTCATGTCCATGTAACATTTGAGCATCCTGACAATATTTAAATGTTGGAAAGGTCACTCATAAAACTTGGAAAAAGACTTTGTTGTGGGTGAAAAACATACAAAAGAAATGCAGCCATGTCAATGCTTTTTACAAGACTATATTAGCAGCAATCTCCCACTCAAAATAATTAAAAAAAAATAATGAGCATAAAAGAGAACTGTGCAGAGGCATATTAAAGAAATTGTGTTGATCATGTATTTATGCACCACATGACCTGTCACTGGGAGGTGCTGGGCTACTAAATTCTGTTTTCAGTAAAATGAAACTGAAAACAATAAGCACAGAGCAGAAAGAATGGCGACTGTGAAAATACCTGATGATGATTTTTTGTGTCCTGTTTGTTTGGACTTCTTTAAAGAACCTGTAATACTGGAATGTGGACATCACTTCTGCAAATCCTGCATAGATAAAACCTGGGACTCTGAGGACATCATCTTGTGTCCGGTGTGCAGACACGAACTTCCTGTCAAGAAGTACACAGTTAACAGGCTGTTGAGTAAGATTGTTGACACAGCTGAAATGACCCAGCAATGTGAGGAAGCAGGAAAACCACACCAGGAGCAGAAAAAAGAATGTGTACTTCAATCACATGAATGCTTGGAGCATAAAGAGCCACTGAAAGTGTTTTGTCAAGAAGATGGAAGCCCCATATGTGTAGTCTGTACGATGTCATCTAAGCATGCAGGGCACAAATTCCAACCCCTGCAGGAAGCAGTCAGCATGTTTCAGGTGAGTTACAGCATGTGTCAGGTGAGTTACAGCATGTCTCAGGTGAGTTAGAAGAGTTTCATATGCATATTAGCTGAATCAGGCAATTTTTAATATGGCCACTATCTGCTCTTCAACTAGTATGTAATATTATGCATAGATGTATCAGATACTTGCAGAAAGCATTTTCTGTGGAAGACAAAAACATCTCAAATCATTGTCACTTAACCACATTTTATGATATATTAATTATTATCAGAATTTGTCAGAAACCAGAGATGATTTAGTTAATATGATAGAAACTCCCATTTCAGTGAAATCATCCCCCCATTAACACTGTAAGAAACTAAATGTTTACAGCTACTTTAGCTTTTGATTTATAGTCCTTCTTCTTACACAATAACTATCAAAACTTTGGAAATTATGAAAGTGTTGCAGAACATACAAAATGAAAACAGATGTATTTTATGCTTAGTAAGAGTGGAATGCTAACTGTTGAAAATACTTTTCAAGTGAGGTTGGGGTGCTTTATGAGACCACATGCACAGAAATAGCCAAGGACCAAATATTTTTGCTCCCAAACCCATGTAAGCAAACCTTCACCACTGTACCAAATGAATATAGCCTCTGACATCTATCTTCTGATTATTTATTGATCTTTGATTATCGGGAAAGTCTGAATGGGTAGAAATCTATTTTCAGTGGAGGACCCGGGAGAAAAGTTCCAAATTATTACAAAATATTTTAAGAACAGTAATTTTATAATCTTCAAAAATAAAGCAAAAACATATACAGTTTAAATAATTTTAACAAATTAGACATAATATAAAACATTGGTTAAGAATCAATACATGTTATATAGCAATCATTTAATATTTAGAGAAATTGTAAACAGTTTGTAGAGAGAGTAAAGGTAAGTTAGTCTAATAGAAACAGGAATTGCATTATAAACTAAGGGAAAACAGGCTTGTGGTAGATTTAGAGAGAAAGTCAGGAAAGAGAATTTGATAGCAGTGTGGAAGTAAGTGGAGAAAGGACACTAAGTAGGTATAAAGAATGTAAAGATACTTGTTCACAATTAGGGATATAGTGTGTCCTGGTTTTGAGCCAGAACAGAGCCAGATAATAGCTAGGAAGTCTTTTAAGTAGTTTTGAAAGAAGAGAAGGAGGGTATAGACCTGATAGATACAGGTAAGGAATTCCAGGCCTTAGTACCCTTGTAAAAGTACAGGCAATGCCCAGCAGATTTGCTAGGTTTGTAGACAGACATGAGTTTTTGATTAATATTTTGGTGGCTAAGAGAATAACACCATGCCGTAAGAGGAAGGTATTGTACTTTGACATTTCAGTCATCATAAGATTTGTTGGTGTCCCCAGAACCAGAGGGCTTATGTGCACTATTTTGGTAAAATCAGTTGTAGATATCAGCCATCATTAGCTACATTAGGACTCCCAGAACAACAGAATCCCAGTCCACTGATTTTGCTGTAAACACAGGTGTGGATATCAGCAGGTGTATTAGGACCCCCAAAACCACAGGACCATGTCATACTGATTTTGTTTTAAATACAACTGCAAATGTGAGTGGTGTGCAGCTGTCATCTCAGGGCTGAACGATATGTTAGTCCTGAGGTGGCAGAGAGTTTGAGATGCTGTATGTGAAAGGCCGCAATGGCTATAAGGAACAATAACAGGGCTGATGTAGACTGAAGTGTACAAGTACCTATATGCACAAAGTGACATTGTGGAGACTGTGATGATAGTAGGTATTGCCAACCATGCCAGGAGAAGTAGGGCAGTACATGTGTAACATATGCCTGCATAAGCTAGCTGGAGTTTTGTAAAGAATTATATGTCATTTGTGTATCAAACTGATTTGTACAGATGCTTGTGTTTACAAATGTATTTGTAAAGTTGCTTGTGTTAAAATGTATCAGCAGTGTGCCCTGCATTAAAAAAAGAAATGTAGATGAATTATTGTAACTGAATTAAATGCATATGTTTTAACAGAGGATACTGGAAGGGTAGGTGTTAATCACAATCCAGCTGCAGCAAACTTTGAAAAAAATAGCTGAAATTACAGTTCTGGTTGCAGCAAGAGACAAAATGTCTGGGAAACCAAGTATTAAGAAGCTTCTTTATTGTCTCCGGCAGGGAGCTAATTGCTACTCCAGGAGAGTAGAGATTTGAAATTGCTTTATGACTTCCAGGGGCAGCAGCAGATCTAAGCAAAGCTCTATCTGTGTGTATGGTAACACATAGGTGCTAAATCCTGATAGCGTCTAGCAATGGAAGTTGCATAGGAACCAGAAATCAGATGACCAGATGTATGTGACGTCATTCTGTACAGAAATAATGTTTTAATGTTAGAGGAGACTGAATTCTCGGGAGCAGTCTGTTCTTGAAATCTGACAAAGGAGGAAGACCACTCAACCACTTCATCTTGTCTTGCTCTAGTAAGTGACCAGGGATAGTAATTCTCTAAATCAGTTAGGACAGTATAGTGATAATAGTTAGTATTGTTTCTCTGTAACTGTGTGAAACTTTCCATCTGTGTTATTTTTAATATTTCCTGTGAGTGAAACTCTGATGTTTACTGTAAATAGATATTTAGTACATTCTATTTCTTTTATTATTATGTATTATTAAATATATTTAAACTTTTAATTGTGGCTGGTCCTTTAATATTTTACCTTTGATAATATTTGCATATACGTATTTGGTGATAACTCTGGCCACTCCTGAAAACCTTGCTGTTTGGTCAACATTACCATTTATATTAATATTAATTTCACTCGGTATAATTGGGTACCCTTGCAAGAGCCTTAGGTAGCTGGCTTTGTATTGCCTGGTGGCAGTGATAACTAGCTTATAGTCTGGACAGAAGGTGGCATAGCTAGTAAATGTGTACCAGCCTTTCCCAGGTCTGTGTGTGTGTGTGTTTTCGCAAATTCAATCTCAGAGTGTGTGTGCCAGCTGCATGGAGCAGGGAAACAAAACACTGGTTTTACAGAGAGGGTTCTGAACTCAGCTGTGCCAGTGGAGAGCCTTATTGGAGACCTGGGGAGAGACAGATATAGAGAAATCCAGACCCCAGGCTGAGTGTGTTCCCTGTGTGCTCTTAAATGAAATTGTGCTTGATACAGAGAGGTCTGCATCTGGGAATACTGAATGTAGCCATTTGTATTCCAAGTGAACATCCTCTCCTGTGTCAGTGGTGAGGATTCAGGCTCCTTGCTTACTGACACAGAGTGGAGAAGTCAAAGACACAATGTTGGAAGAAAACATTTACTAGTATGTTCCAAACTTAGCTGCAGAATGGTGTAAAAGACTAGGTCCTATCACGTTATAGAAAGTGTGAGAAGTCAGGATAAATGAACTCTTGAGCAATAAAGATCAAATGATTGTTTCATTCAGATTTGACTGGAGGAAGGGTAGTGAAAATTAGAATAAGGAACCTTAAGAAATAGAATATAGACAAAAAGCAAATTATTGCCAGGTTAACTAGGAGGCTGGAAAGGAATGAAATTTGTGGAAAGCAGCTAAGGTAAGAGTACAGAGATTATGAAGGTCAGATGAATAAAGACAAAGCTCTCACAGCTTTTCATACTAGTGAGAAATGTCAGTTTGAGACAAGTTGTGTGGTTACAGCTGGAATAGAATGGATAACAAAGGATGAGCATACCATTACCAAAAAAGTAAGTCAGGAAAAATAAGTAAGTAATGCAGAGGAGACGTACATATAGAGCCAGGTGGAGAAGCACTGACAGATTATTGGTTCATAGGTGTATACTAGGCTAATGGGCCTTTATAAGTCTAGTCAAGTATCTTAATTGTATCCTGTAAGTGTATGTATCTTAGAAGTTATTTTAATTGGTATACGTAAGTTAGGACAAGATTTACAGGCTACCACTGTCCATTACAGACATAGGTGCTAGACCTGGGTGTATTTCTGATTTCTCATTCACTGGTCCAGGTTTCTCTTGAATATGGTTAGAGATGAGATCTGCTTCACACAGATGAGAAGTCTGTTCCAGAGAAAATGAATTCTCTGAAACACATACCTGTCCCTCCAATATGTCCTATTTATGTTACAAGCAAAGTTTAAATTGCTAGATTGAGTAATTCTGATGCTATTCATTTTGTGGTTATGCAAAAGGTCCATCAGAGTGGGATTAAATAATGTTTTGTATGCCAGGCATAGCTCTCCTCTTAAAAGTCTGTTGGAGGCAAGAGTATAGAGATAGGGCTTTGAGGCAATCTGCATAAGACATGCTGTTTACCTCCTGTATTCTTTTTGTGAGGAACCACTGTGGATGTTCCACGTGTTGCATGTCCCTAGTTTGGTACACACAGAAGGGGCCATTGTCCTCAGTGATGGGTCTGAGTTCTGAAGAAAGTGGAACAATGACTAAACTGGATTTGGATGGCATGCCCTTGCTTATATGTTGAACAACATAGAATGATTTCCTTACTACCTTAGACACATATTAGTCAAAAGCCAGGTCAGTGCCTATACAATGGATATAAAAAGTGCACACACCCCTGTTAAAATGCCAGGATTTTGTGATAAAAAATGAAACCACAATAAATAATTTCAAAACGTTCCCACCTATAATGTGACATATAATCTGTACAATTCAATTGAAAAACAAACAAATCTGTTAAGGGAAAAATATAAAAAATAAAAAATGTTCAATACACTGGGTGCATAAGTGTGCACACCGTTAAACTGATACTTTATGTGTGCACACTCTTAAACTAATACTTTGTTGCAGCACCTTTTGATTTAATTACAGCATTCAGTCTTCTTGGGTAGGAGTCTATCAGCATGGCACATCTTTTTTTTACTAAATTTTTTTTATTATTTCAAATAAAATGTCTTAAACATTACATGAAATAAAGATAAATAACATATTTACAATTCTAAAACATTACTAACTTCAAACAATTATATAACTATTTACATTGGTGTCTATGCAAATAATATTGAAATTCTATATTATATAATGTTAGAAACATAAGATGATATATCTTCTTCGATCTTTTCAAGTATTTCCAGTACTTTCATCCAAGAGTAATAGTAAGAAGTAGATCTTTTAGTTCTGTTCTTCACTGTTAATATTTCCATGTGAGCAACTGTTGTTAAATTCTCAAATTCCTTGAATGTAGGAGAAGCCTCATTTTCCAATGTATAGTTATGATTTTACATGAAATTGCCAATAGTGACCATCGGATTTTAGTGTCTTTTTTTTGGTACACAGTTTGGGATAGGAGAGTTGAATAAAATTAAAGACTTTGTTAATTGAAAATTATCATTATAAACAGTCTGAAAAAAATAGTTAATGGATTTCCAGTACATATTGAGACAAATACATTCATAAAAAAACATGCTGCCAATCTGCTTTTATCTTGGTATGACATCTCCAACATTGATCTTCAATAGAATACATTTTGGCTAACCTACGTGGTGTATAGAAACTTCTGTGTAGATATCTCCAAGTGAATAACTGCCAGTATTTTGATAATGTAGAAAATTTGGAAGATTTTAGAATATTACTTTTTTCTTCTTCAATTGGAGGATGGTTGTTTATTAAAGTATAATAATCCCAGTATGATTTTTCATGATAGTTTTTTGTTTTTTTAACAATTTTATAGATATTAGACAAATAACCTGTACCCTTATAAGGCTGTTTTGTGATAAGAATAAGGTATTCAATGAGTTTTGGAGCTTCATGTCTAACTGAAGGTTGCATTTGTTCTATTTTATTTATAAGAAAATGCCTTAGATTTTGTAAAAACAACCAATTGTCTTTATTTATATTATAATTATAAATTATCTGTTCATTTGTTAGAATTTTCCCTTTCTCTATAAGTTGATGCCAAAAGAGTAATGTTTTTTCTTTAAGTACATTTATTTTAGATATTTGGAATGCATCTAGAATATTTAATGTAAAAGCTATAGGGAAAATAAGAAAAATCCAAGAATTAATATTTGGTATTTTGTTTATATATGTTCTGAACACTGAAAGTGTAGAACTTACATAGTTTGATGGCAATTTATTAATATTATTCCTTTTCCCTAAAAAATAATCTTTTAACATCCATATAAGGGGTGATGGTATTACTGTTAAGTTGTCTTGTATGTGATTATAACTGATTTCTATGTAAATCTGCTCATGGGCTTGTTTCCATATAGGTGTGTATGAATTATTTAACCATAGTGTTATGTTTTTAATAACAGAAGAGGTAATATATAAATCAATATCCGGTAAATTAATTCCACCATCTTCCCAATCTGGCAAATGTTTATTTAAGGCTATACGGGGTTTATTTGGAAACCATAGAAAATTTAAAATTAGTTTATTGTATCTTTGAATAATATATTTGGGAGGTGGCAATGAAAAATTTTGTATTAAGTATAATATTTTGGGAAATATGATTATTTTAATAAGATATAATCTGTCTGCTGTTGAAAAGATATATTTATTCCAGTAACCAATTGTTTGTTCTATTTTGTCTAGTATTTTATTATAGTTAAATATTAGAGAATCTGTTAATTCATTGAGTAGATTTATTCCCAGATATAATCATTTACTTTCGGTTACTATATATTTGGAAAATCTTTTGTTTATATTATTTTTTTTTTTACAATTACAGGGCATAATTTTAGTTTTGTTTTCATTAAATTTTAAGCCTGAAATATTTTGAAATGTATTCATGGAAGCATGGCACATCTTGACTTGACAATATTTGCCCACTATTCCTTACAAAAGCACTCCAAATCTATCAGATTGCGAGGGCATCTCTTGTGCACAACCCTCTTCAAGACAACCCACATATTTTGTATTGGATATAGGTCTGTGCTCTGATCCAAAACTGTCATTTTCTTCTGGTGAAGCCATTCTTTTGTTGATTTGGATGTATGTGTGGGGTCATTGTTGTTTTGAAAGGTGAAATTCCTCTTCATCTTCAGCTTTCTAGCAGATGCCTGAAGGATTTGGGCCAAAAGTGACTGTATTTGGAACTGTTCATAATTCCCCTCCACCTTGACTAAAGTCCCAGTTCCAGCTGAAGAAAAGCAACCGCAAAGCATGATACTGCCACCACCATGCTTCACTGTGGGGATGGTATTCTTTTGGTGATGCAAAGTGTTGTTTTTGCACAAAATGTACCTTTTGGAATTGTGACCAGAAAGTTCAGCCTTGGTCTCATCAGACCATAACACATTTTCCCACATGCTTTTGGGAGACTTGATGTATTGTTTTGCAAATTTTAGCTGGGCCTGGATATTTTTCTGTGTAAGAAAAGGCATCCATCTTGCAACCCTACCCCATAGGCCAGACATGTGGAGAATATGGGAGATTGTTGTCACATGTAGTACCTAACCAGCACTTGCCAGAAATTCCTGCAGCTCCTTTAGTGTTGCTGTAGGTCTCTAGCAGCCTTCCTGACCAGTTTTTGTCTTGTCTTTTCATCAATTTTGGAGGGATGTACAGTTCTTTGCAACATCACTGTTGTCCCATATGTTCTCCATTTTTGATGACTGTCTTCACTGTGTTCCATGGTATATCCAATGCTGTGGACATTTATTTGTACCCTTGTCCTGACTGATACCTTTCAACAATGAGATCCCTATGATCTGTGAACCCTGGCTTTTGCTGTAGCAAGCAACTGAGTAAATGTCAGGAAAATCCTACTAGGACAGCAGAACTTCATTTGAGGTTAATCAGAGTCTCTTTAATTGATGGCAGGTGTGTACCCAAGAAGACTGAATGCTGTAATTAAAGCAAAAGGTGCTTCAACAAACTATTAGTTTAAGGGTGTGCACACTTATGCAACCAGCATATTGTACATTTTTTTTTTATATTTTTCTCCTAACTGATTTGTTTGTTTTTCAATAGAACTGTACACGCTATAGGACACATTAAAGATGGGAAACATTTTGAAATGATTTATTGTGGTCTCATTTTTTATATCACAAAAACCTGGCATTTTAACAGGAGTGTGTACATTTTTTATATCCACTGTATGTACCCAAATCCCTGATTACTGCTTCTACTCATGGGGGGGTTATCAATGAGGTAGTTTCCTAGAGAGGCTGACTTCCCAAACGGTAGTATTATGCTTTCTTGGCACTGAGTTTTAAGCTGTGACTTTGGAACCAGTCATTTGTTTATGTTAGTCCTTCCTGTAGGCTGTTGGTGTCTTGGGAGATTCTATGACTGCTCCTAGTTTGTAATCATCTGTAAACCTGGTCAGCCAGAGGCCCTTGACATTAGCCTTGACTTCCAAGAAGTAGATGCCAAAAAGGATCAGACCCAGCACACACTCTTGTGGGACACCACTAGTGACTGGCTTCTTTGTGGAGGTGATCTTCCCTATCCTAACTTCCTGGGTCCACCCTGAGAGACAGCTGGCTATCCAGCATGTACCATGTGGGTTTATGCCTATATCCATGAGTTCTCAAGTGAGGTATTGCATCAAATGCCTTAGCTAGATCAAGATAGACAATATGCATGATTTTACCTTCATCTTTTGCCTTAGTGACCCTCTCAAAGAAGTCCAGTAGGTTAAGTAGGCATGATCTGCACTTGAAAAAACCAAACTGGGTTAGCGCCAGAGTTTGAAAGTTCTCTATATCCTTATTAATCATTTTCATGTTAGTTCTTTTAGCATACAAGACTAGTGAGACTTATGGGTCTGTAGTTCCTGGGGTCAGTTGATGACCTGTCCTTGTGCATAAGGATGGCCATTGCAGTTCTCCATTTGTGATTGGCAGAAAGCCTATCTGGATGCTATAACTAAACATTGACACCAGTGGTCCTGCTAGCTCATGTTTCCAGTTATTTAGAAGGCATCCTGAGATGTTATCAAAGCCCATCAATGTAGTGTTTTGGCATTAAAGAGTGTATCTAAGACCTGTTCCCTAGTAAAAGTTGGGAGAGAGGTTGTTTGATGATATCTACAGGAGAGAGTCAGGGGGAGAGAAGGGGTGAAACTGGAGCTGAATTTTTTGGGCAGCAGATTTTCTATATCTCCTGGCTCTGTGTAGGCGGCTGTATTTACAATTCGTTTTGCATACTGCTCTGTACTGCCTTTGAGGTTTTGGATAATAACTAAAAAACACCTCATGGCTGTCCTTTGACTGAGAGGCTATCTTTACCCAAAAGAGAGGCTGGCATAACAATTAAGGTGTGTTTATCTTGTAAAACCAAATCACAGGGTTGGATTCTCTCTTTTAAATAGAAATGACTATCCCTGATGTAAGGACAGTTAGCCTACTGTATTTCTCCATAAATAAGACCTAACCAGAGAATAAGTACCCAAATCCCTGATTACTGCTTCTACTCATGGGGGGAGGGTGTTATGCTCGTCAACAATACACAATAGACGTGTTCAATTATAAAATAATAATATTATTGACACCTGTTGACTCAGGTTATCACACTCTGCTCACCATTTTTGGACCATTCGGACACCCAACTTCTCCTTGTAGAAAGTCATAAGATTCTTTCCCTGGGAGTCCTCCACGATTCTTACTGTAACCTTAATCCTCACTCACACTTGACAGTTGAGGTCCTTGGCCCATAAACACAGGCAGGTGTACTTTGATTGGTCAAAATACAGACAATGCACATAAAACATGTGCACTTGACAATGAACGGTTGTGGTTGTGTCTTCTTAGCCATTGTCATTTTGTGTTGCCACTCCTGTCTCGTAAGTCTTCACTTAACCGCACCCCCCAAGACAAGATGAGTGCAAAAAGAAAGAGCTATTCCATTGAGTACAAGAAAGGAATCATTGAGGACTCCCAGGGAAAGAATCTGATGGCTTTCTGCAAAGAGAAGTTAGATCTCTGAATAGGTTTGAAAATGGTGAGCAGTGTACGATGACCTCAGTCAACAGGCTGGCAAGGGAAATGTTAAGAAGTGCAAGTGTGGATCAGGTCGGCAACCATTATTTCCTGAGCTGCAAGACATCATCTGTGAATGGATTGCTAACAGGAGAGCAAAGGCTTGGGTTGTGTGCAGGTCTGATATTTAAGCATTTGCCCTTGCAATGGCACCACAGTTATAGCTATCCCCAGAAAAATTCAAAGCATCACAAAATTGGCTGGATGGCTTCCTTCAGTGATATGAACTTCTCTAAGAAGATCAACAACACTGTTCAAGCTGGAAGATACTGAAGTTATTAAACATGCACTTGCATTCAAGTCCTTTGTTGATGGCATCGACTTTTCTGAATACCAACTCTTCAACATGATTACTATGGATGAAACAGCAGTGTTTATGGGCCAAGGATCTCAAACAACAATTGATCAGAGGGGTGCCTCATCAATCTACATTCCCTCTACTGGTTATGAGAGTGCACGTGTTACCTGTATTTTAGTAATTCATCTAGATGAAAAGAAAACCCCACCTCTAATCATTAGTAAGGGCAAGAAAGATAAGATTAAACGTGTTTCAGGCATTTACATTCTTGAAACCTAAAAAGCCTGGTGCACACAAGCAGTTATAAGGAAGTGGGTGGATGTAATACTGCCACTTGTTTTGCAAGTTGGTGAAAGAGGTCTGCTAGTCTAGGATTCAGCCATCACTCACCGCACTAAAGACAAGAAGAAATTCCTTGCAGAGAGAAGAATAGATCGAATAATGATTCCTGCAGGAATGACTGCCTATTTCCAGACTATTGATATTGCAATAAACAAGCCATTCAAGGACCATTTATGCATGGAACTCAATGACTACATTTAAAATAGAATGGAGAGAAATCAGCATGGAAACTATGTGAAGCTTAGCCTGCAAGGGCCGTGATTTGGGTGAAGAATTCATGGGATAAAATCACTGACAGTTGTGTTGCCAATGAGCAGGCTACATGGACAAGCAGTGCTCATTTAGGGAGAGCTGTATTACTAGGCATGACAGACTGGGGCCAATGGTTCTACAGGAAATGGAGTCGCAAGAAATTCAGGCCAGAATTCGGGTGTTGGAGACTTATGACAATGTTCCAGAAGAAGATGACAGTGACTGTATTTGAATAACTTTTCCATTATTGGGGCAACAGAATGGATTGCTTCTGCTTTCAGCTGCCAGCAAGCTCTTGTCAGTTTTTTGACATTTTTGATTAAGGTAATGTTTCATTATCAAGGGGTAATTACAAAGTAAGGCCACTAGTTCCCAGACTTCATTTTTATGACTTTCCATCATTCTTCTCTCATGGTTTGGGTAAGGAATAAAGAAAGCATCACCACTCAAAAAGTGTCGGTTATTCACCTGTTTTATTCCCCTCCTCCAATACACATGTATTCAGATTTTTCTGCACTTTCTGTTAAGCATGAAATATTGCACTGTGAAAGCCAAGGTGTAGATATTCTGAAGTTGAAATGTTTGTTGCACTATTTATGTAGAATTTTCACACAACTGTTAATGCTGTACCTAGAACTGTTGCGCAGTAACGGAAAAGTACCAAATAAATGTCAATTTGTGTACATGAATAAATGTTGATTTTTGTACATGAATAAATGAATAAATGTAGATTGTTGTACGGAGGGGTAAATAAGGGATTGCCTAATAATAAGCCCTAATGCATATTTCGGCAGGGGAAATGTATAAGACCCAGTCTTATTTTCGGGGAAATACGGTAGTACTTATCAATGAAATTTGGCTTTAGGAAACTTAATCTGCCCTCTTAATTGTTTGTTTGTTTGTTTAGACTTATGAGAATGTTTTCATCATGCTGGGTGTAACACTTCTTAATCTTGGCAATGACTTTTTTCTTTTGTTGTACAGCCTGTTTCTGTTTGGATTCCATCATGTTGGGTTTTTTTTTAGTTAGTTCTGGACTTATTTCTGATAAACACAGCTGTCTCTATGCATTTATTGACATGATTGTATAGGGTTTCTCTGAACAATTCTGCATAGGCAGCTGTGGTCTCTGAATTTGGGGGGGGGGGCTTGAAATTTTGACAGATTACCACTTAGTACTGGGAAGTTTGCCTTAGAATAGTTCCTAAATGTTAAAGGGTTAGTTGTCACATAACTGATTTTTATTGTAAAGTAGACAGCTTTGTGACCATACCAGAGAGGACATTATACTGGGGGTGGGGGGTACAACATTCTCCCACATTTGCAAGTACAAGGTTGAGTATGTTTGCAACCCTACTGGGTGTATGAATTATCTGGTCCAAGGGGTTTGTGTTTATAAACTCCAGAAATATGTGGGCCTGTAAACTTGGGGTGATCCAAGTATCCCAGTTTATAGTGAGGTAGTCACCCATGAATATGGTAAAGGGTTCACTTTTTAGGGACTCCAGTAAGTCCAGGTATGAGTTATGGGTTACTTGTGTCATACAGGGTGACCTATAGCTTGCATGGACATGATGTGGGACTATGTATATGGAAATATGGATATGGAGAAACTCAAGTGTGGTGTGTCATCCTGTTTAACTAGTCTTGAGATGAGATTGTTGTTGATACAGCTTGAGACACCTTCATCTTTCCTCCCTACCTGTGCAGCAGCTGATATGAATGTGTGGCAGAAATTGTAGCCCTGCACTGCCAGGGTGGTCTCTGAGGCTTTAAGATGCCATTGGCAAACTAAAACAACAGATGACAATGTTAGAGAGAGAGAGGAATTCCAGGCAGACAGTGCATCTTTTTTAAACAAGAAACATCATAGATTTATAGGTTCATAGGTTCGTACTAGGCTATCTGCCCTAGGGCATTTATAAGCCTAGCCAGAGTGTGTGTGGCTTTCACCACCCCTTAGGATGAGAATACTATGCCCTTTTAGGGTTTAGTTTACTGTGCCTCTGTCTAGTAGTGACACAGAGATGACCCCCGGGGTAAACCTATGATCTCCCATCCATTCATCGAGATTTCTCTTGAATAGAGTCAGTGAGGGGCTCTGCCTAACATGGACTGGGATTCTGTTCCAGAGTGTAGGGAGCCTTTGGGTTATGAATCTGTCCCTCCAGCATGTCCTATTTATTTCTGTGTTGAGGTTTAAGTCTCTTGTTCTCGTGGCTCTGATGGATTTGGATTTTCTGAGGTGGAGCATGTCCATTAATTCTGGATTGGACATGGCCTTGTACGTCAGGCACAGATCACCTCTGAGTAGGCGGTATGTGACTGAATAGAGCTGGAGTTTTTTCAGTTGGGCAGCATATGACATATGTTTAAGACCCTTTATCCTCTTGGTGAGGAACTTTTGGGGTCTTTCCAACTGCTGCAGGTGTCGGGTGAGATACATCCCAAATGGGTCACTGTACTCAATCATTGGCCTGATAAGAGAAGAGTACAGGGGCACAATGACCTCTCTTGATCTAGATGTAAAACCCTTTATGATAAGGTGGGCAATATAGAAGGTCTTCCTAACCACTTTGGCAATGTGAGTGTCAAATGAGAGGTTACTGTCAACCTGGGTCCCTAGGTCCCTGATTACCTCTTCCGTACTTAATGGATTACCACCTATGTGGTAATTTGTCGGTACCTTGTTTTTCCCAAAGGGTATGACTATACATTTTTTGGCGTTCAGCTTAAGGCCATGGCTCTGGCACCAATTATCCATTTCTATGAGACCTCTCTGAAGGATGTTTGTGTCCGCTGGAGTATCAATTATGGCACCCAGTTTGCAGTCATCTGTGAACTTTGTCAGCCACAATCCTTCTATGTTTGCCTGTACCTTGGAAAAATAAATGCCGAACAAGAGGGGTCCCAGGACTGAGCCCTGTGTGACACCGCTTGTGACTGGCTTAGAGTCTGACATAGCTCCAGCAACTCTGACCCTGTGGGTTCTGTCCTTGAGCCAGTTTGCAACCCATCTTGTGACATATGGGTTTACATTTAAGCTGGTGAGTTTGTCTATGATGCCCAAGTGGGGTATTGTGTCAAAGACTTTTGCAAGGTCAAGGTAGGCTGTGTGAACTGCCTTACCCTCATCAATGGCCTTAGTGACTGTTTCAAAAAAGTCGACCAAGTTCAAAGGCAGGATCTGCCCTTGACAAAGCCAAATTGGGTAGGATCCAATGTCTGTAGGTCCCCAATGTCTTTGTTTATGAGTTCCATAATGATCCTCTCCATAGCTTTGCAGACCAGGGTCGTCAAGCTTATGGGGCTGTAATTTCAGGGTCCGTAGAAGCACCGCCTTTGTGAAGTGGGACCACTGTTGCCGTCGCCACTCTTTGGGTATGTATCCTGTAGTAAGGCTAAGATTAAACAGCAGCCTTATGTGTGGGTTTAGTTCCTCTTGGAGTTCATGTAGCACACAGCCGGGACACCATCTGGTCCCATTGATGCTGTGTTTTAGCTTTAGAGGGCGACTCTCACCTGGGCATCTGAGATGTTAGGGAGGCTACACTCTGCTGGGATAGTTATTTCTCCTTTTGGGGGGGAGGAGAAATTTGCACTGAACCTGTCTGCCAGATTGTTGGCAATGTCAGTGGGTTCAGTGTATTTTGTGTCATTTTGGACTAACTCTGAGCATATCTGGGAGTTTCCACCCAGGTTTCTAACATAGCTAAAGAAGGCCTTGTGATTGTCTTTTGTGTCTTTTGCGATTTTTCTCTCAAAGTTGGCCTTGGATGATTTTATGAGTGATCGTAGTTTTTTGCTAGTACTGATCAGAGATGCCTTCCCTTTTAGGGATTTTGCTCTGTCATTATTAAATTATCACTTATGACACAGGCAGTCATGCATTTATATACATGAAAATAAATCATATTGACATAATCTTAGTAGCAAACAATTGCACATCACTTATAATCTACATAAATCACTGTCAGTCAAACATTATATAGATCATTCAAATCCTGCCTTTATTTAAACCTCATTCCTCCCCTGTTGTTCCCCCAATTCCCATTTTTTCCTATATAATTTGCTCCTAACCTTTTCTAAAGATCCCAATTCCATTTGTTTTATCTCTGTTACTATAGTCA
Organism: Protopterus annectens; assembly: GCF_019279795.1. NCBI lineage: Eukaryota > Metazoa > Chordata > Ceratodontiformes > Protopteridae > Protopterus > Protopterus annectens. The sequence goes on along the minus strand of NC_056732.1, from coordinate 1,893,278,743 downwards.
TTATTTCTAGCACAGTTTGTTTAGACTTTAATTTCCATTTTCTAGTAATTGCTTTTTGGCAGCCATCATAATTAGACTCAGCAAGACCTTACTATGTCTAGGCAATTCCGATTCTGTATCAGAGCTCAGAAAAATAATTTCCCTAGTTACACCGATTTGCTCACCCAGTATCTCTGACAGAGTAGTCTGCAGTGAATCTTTAAAGTCTGCCAACTCATTACACTCCTGGAAAATATGCTCCCAATTATCTCTTTCTTCCCTATCAGTTCTCTGACATTTGCTGTCTACCTGAGGAAAAATCCTCTGGAGTCTACTTCGGGTATAAAAATATCTATGTAAACATTTCCAAACAAAAATCCTAAATCTTCTAGATTTTGTTGTGTATTTGGGAGACAAACATATATTCCCCCATTGTTTCTTTGTGAATTGCTTATCCAGTCTCTCTTCCCAATCTTTCTAACCTCTTCTAATTGATTGTTATGGTTATCATACAATATTTTATATGCTCTACTAATTATTCCTTTTTTAATGGCAGCTTCTGTTCTAGATTCTTCTAAAAACTCTACCAGTGCTGGTCTTTCGTTTAGGGCCCCCCGATTTCTTTCTCTTTGCCTGCACATCTCCTTGACTATGTTTTGCTGTTTAACTGCAGCACTTTGTTACTAAGTATCTCCTTGACTATGTTCTGCTGTTTAACTGCAGCACTTTGTTACTAAGTATCTCCTTGACTATGTTTTGCTGTTTAACTGCAGCACTTTGTTACTAAGTATCTTCTTGCCAGTATTTGTGTGTTTTACTTTTCTGTTACCACATCATAACACATGCTGGTTTATGATATTCTGTTTGCGCTATAATATTCACTATGTAATATATTCTAAATACTTCTGATCTTAATACTATTGTATATAGTTTAACTACAGCACTTTGTTACTAAATATCTTCTTGCCAGTATTTGTGTGTTTTACTTTACTTTTGCCACATTATAACAAATGCTGTTTTGTGATATTCTGTTTGTGCTATAATATTCACTATGTAATATATTCTAAATACTTCTGATCTTAATACTATTGTATATATACAGGAAAAGCTGAAAACTGCTGAAGCTATTCTAAAGCACAGAATAAACAACCTAAATGAATACCAAAGCCAACAAGAAGATCTCATCTCTGGTGTCCAGGTAAGAAAATTTGCTTTTTTTTGCTTGTTTGCCTCATAGAAACCGTATCAACTGCAGTTTGTGTAGGCTGGTGTTGGTGAACAAGGTCACCTGTCACAAAGGGTACAAACAAGGGACCATTGCCTAGCAGCTGGCACAGAGGACAGTCTAGTAGTTGCTGCCAAGTATTAAGGTTTTGAGCTGTTAAAGAAAATGCACAGGGTTTGATTCCCTCAGACTTCATTTGTCAACTGTATGGCCTTGAGTATATCAGTTAACCACAGAGTGATTTGGGACAATTGAGAATTTGGGATAGGCAAATTAATGTTCTCATGGACTGCATGCCAAATGAATATATTCAGGTATCTGCAGTTTTAGCTCTGTAGTTCTTGTGACCCTATATGGCAATCTTTTAGGTGTTCCTGGCAAAGAGTCACAAAGGTCACTGGCTTCTGAAGTACAGATATTTCCAATGGTACAAATGCAAGGTAACCACTAAAACAAAACTCAGAAATCTGAACTTTAGAACAAGACTGTTTTTGCTGATGTCTCAGGTTATTCATTTCAGTGTAACAGCATGTCGAGAATGTTTTTCTTCTGCATTGCATAAAGGTCACTCAGATGTGTTTCATAGTTGTTTTGATTACTTCTTGTTCACCAAACACTCTTGCTATATTTTTTCCTCCCCTTATTGTAAACTATTTTATTTTTTGTGCATAAACCACTTCAAAGTTGCATGCCTCCTTGTAAAAGATGTTATAGTCACCAGGAGAAACTATCAGTCAACAGTTCTGTTTATATTAATTTCACTTTGAGTTTCTTGATTTCTGTATCTTGGGAAGATGCTATAGAGTAAATGTATTCTTTCATTCATTCCTTCTCTGATATCTGCAGTATCCTTCATAGGTCTCTGACAAATCAGGGGCTATTTCACCAAGCAGGTGTGTACGGTAAAGAATGAGTCCTGGAAGGAATGGTGGTCCATTCCAGGACCATGGCATTGGTATCTGCAGGTCCCCTTCTATGTCCACTACAGAGCTTACTGATTATCTAAACTCAGTAAATTATTCATCGACCTTAATACTGTTTATACAGGTGGAAGAAGGGTACATTATCATAATATCATGTTAATATAAGTAATACATAAAAACAATTAGGCCCTGCAGTAATCAATTATCCGTCCTTCAACTGGCAAACATATCCATCCACAACACTTTTTTTCCCATTCTTGCATATGGGATGATGGCATCACTTCAATAGAGCTTATCTGAATCAGTCCTTTGTGCTTGATTGTGCAACTGCCTGGTAAGAGATTTATTTTGATTTATATTTTATTTTTTTACCAATGTTTTTTTTACTGTTTGTAGGAAAAATGGGATGGCTTGTAGACAACAAGATTTACCTTGATTCCTATTTTGTTGTTTTACATATAATTTTCACATTTGGTTTCTAGAAAAGGATAGGTTTTAGACAGGCAAGCTCTGGCTATCCCAGGGGGCCTAGTCAACTATAAATTCAGATAGACTACAGAGAGGACAATCCACAGCTTATCTGAAACAATCCTGTTCTGGTTTGTAATTTATGGATCTTTAATGTAAACTACAGGCATGACTGCAAGTGATGTAAAGGAATTCCAATTTTTGTGTGACTTTTACAACTGGTATGGTCAAACCAGCAACTTTATTCTACTTAATTTAATAATTATATATTGTTTGTATGATTCTTCTCACAGAAGTTAGTTTAAAATCTCTTTGAATTCTGTGGTAACTGATTTTGGTTATCCTTTTCTTTTAGAATTCTTTATTCAGTTGCATGGATTTTTTAAACGAGTATGTCATTAATAATTTGCTAAAGTATAAATATCTTGCACAATGTAATAAATGCTATGTATGTATATATGATAACACTGGTGATCTGTGTTCCTCATGTCCAAAGTTGGATGATTTGCTCACCGTTACTTGGAGAACTGTTGTTACATAGATTAATGACTGGACTGATGAGATATATGATGTTATGCAAAGTGCAAATAGAATACATTCAGGAAAGGAAGAGTCTGTTGTCAGTAAAGATCACTTGACCCTTATTGAACAAGATACCACTCACAACTTTGGAATTCTAGATACAAACATTCAGCAATCTGAGGGTTCAGAGTGTATAAAAGAAAGGAAGAACTTCACAAAAAATAAGAAAGAAAAAGAAACTGATTAATGTCTATAAAGCAAATAAAAACATACTAAAAAGGACACTATTTTATTATGTAGCACACAGATTACAGGGGATGATTATAATATTCTATTAGAAAACATTCATTGTACAGAAAAAAGACATATTTTATTTCCAAAAGAGAAGGTAGAAAAAAGAGGCAAGGGGCAGGTAGAAAGGAAGAAATCATACTAAACATGGAAGGATTGAATAACATTACTGTAAGAAAAAAGAGGAGAAAGATGCATGTAGACAATATGGCTTAAGTGCGGATGTACAAAACCAGCTGGATGAGAATTATATGCTTGCAAATGTAACAAGCAGTGAAAACAGTGGCATTAACAAAACTAATTGTGATGAAGGTCATTCCTTTGTAACAACTGGCAGTGCGGACATTACTGAATTAGAATCTGAAGATTCTTCAGATCTAAGATATTCTTTAATTGGAGATTCAGTTATTAGAGGAACTGATACTTACATTTATAGAGAAGATAATGAACATCATATAGCGTTATACTTGTCAAGAGCAAAAATAGAGGATGTGAGAAAGGCCTTAAAATGCCTTAAAGTAAGGATGTACAGATCTGTTTTTATTCATGTTGGATCAAATTATCTAATCCACAAGGACTCCCTCACAGTTAGTAGAGAACTTAGATCCCTCTTAGATAGCATAGCATAGCTTGCACTGGTATTAGGGCATATTTTCACAAATCATATATACAAAGGATAGTCAGGTTACTGTGAATGAAAAGATGTTTTGAGTAAATATCTACATGAAAAAATGTCCTGTTTTAAAAACAATAGAAATGCGTAGAGCATCCAGACCTAATTTTCAACACACATGTTTACCCAGAATGGTGTACAGTTGTCAAGATCAGGGAAGAGAATTTTTGCAGTATTTATTAAACATAAGACAGGATTTTTCCAGGTCAAAATTTTAAAGGTTCACAGACAGAAACATTTGATGCAACACTAGTGGTTGATAATGCTAGAAGAAACTTTGCTACGTTCCCATTTGTGAAACATCATTAAAGAACAATGACTAGAAACCAGTTATGTCACAGTAAAAATGTTTTTACTGTGACACACGTTCAAACAGAAAGTCAGGTCTAGGTGTTATGATAGGGATTAAAGTTAGTTATGAGACCTGTGATTATTGCATGTTCAGTGATTGCACCACTACTGTCGATCATGTAACTGTGACAATATAGACAACCCTGGAAAATATAACAATTGTTGGAGTGAATAGACCACCAAAGTCAAGTGCAGATGACCTAGAGGAAGGAATTCATACATTTCTTGTGTGAAATACAGAAGGGAAGAATAATAGTGGCTATGAACTTAAATTTACCAAAAGCAAACTGGAATAATATTTATTCAACTGCATTAGTAAGGAGATTATTCACAAGAACAATTACTTCAGATTGTAAAAAAAAATCCTACCAGGGAAGGGAACATGCTAGATACTGTTTGTGTTCCTAAAGAATTTCTCTTACTTCATGTCAAGTTTTATCACCACTGGTGTACAGTGATCATGGGTTATAAAGATTAATTTCTTTCTAGGTATTTCTGCAAAACTGAAATCTAAACCACTGCACAGAAGGTTAATGTTATATAAATATATAGATATAGATAAATAGATTTAGATATAGACATATGCATGCATGCATACAAACACACAGACACACACACACACACACACACACACACACACACACACACACACACACACACTGGATAATTCTCAGAGTTGGGGAATTTTCCCTTTCCCTGCACAATTTTTGAGTTAGAATATACAATTTCAGGGGTGTATGGGAGAAACAGCCCCCCACATGTGGGGTGCCGAAGGGCTTGCCTCCCTGCAAAAAATTATGTTTCCTTTTTAATTTTGTCTTAAGGTTTTTCCATGCACCCAGATTGATGCTAGACACATGCTTAGTAGAGTGTCAAAGTGCATAATGTTGATCATTTGGTGTTGATATTAGTGCCATTTGATAAAGGTATTCAAATCCATATTCATATATATATATATATATATATATATATATATATATATGTGTGTGTGTGTGTGTGTGTGTGTGCTCACTGATTGCACCAAGCAACTAAAGGTTTATTTTAGCACTCCCAAAATTGAAATAGTTACCCAATAATCAAGGTAGCCTGTGCTAGTCTCCTCTTATCTGTATTGTTTGATGCTGTTTTTTTTCTTTCATGGCAGAGGGGGTTGTTGTCATTGCTTGTTTTGCCCACCCAGGGTAATGGATTCTTCAAGTTACTCAAGTCTCTAATGTGTGAAGAGCTGGACTTGTGGTAATACACATTATATTATAACTAATGGATAACTTTTTTGTCTTAAAATAAAAGTAGTGTAAAAGAAAACTTATATTGTAACCAAGTGACTTTTCAAACAAGCAAAGGGAGATGACTGGGCATCAAAAAGTTTTATAATTATAAAATATTTTAACCATGTTGTGAGCTTCTCTCCTTGTTAGTAACGTTCTATGTTTTGTTTATTTATTCCACATTATGAGACATAGTGTGGTATTTTCTACTACAATCACATTTAATAAGCTACCATCCTCCTGCACAGACTAAAATCGTCACAACGGTTGTGTTTGTCCTGCTCAAATCATGGTTATGCTGTTTTCATAAATTTGGAGTTGCCCTGCTATATGTCCCTGCCACCTCATCAAAAATACTGACTGTGTGTGCCATCTTACGTAATATTATACTTAGAAAACAGTTACAGCAAAGTGGCCCTGTACATTGTCCACAGTTCCCAGAACCACAGGCAGCTGATACAGATGAGGAGCCAGCAGCAGGGCATGGCCATGCCAGATGGAGGTGTACCCAGTATGCTATGGCACTGGCTAACAGGTAGTGACCTTCACATACAATCACCACTTAAAGAACATAAGAGCTCAGTAGATACAGAAAAGTAACATTGATGCATGTATACAAACAAACCAGACCATGCTTACCCAGGCACTAGCTGGCTGCTGTAAGCAAGGCAGCCAAAGGCTAGGATGCTTTCATCAGCAGTAGCAAACATGTGATCAATTCTCGTTAACCAATAATACCTCAACAGAGTAAGCAGGCAATAAAAATTATGATGTGTACAGAAGAATGTGTTAATACATAAAATGATAAGTCTAGCAATTAAGATCATAGGAGGTTACTAGCTATTGACCCTGAGGCCCTTATAAGCCTAGCCAAGAGTTTAGCTCATGTTTATACAAATCAGCACCTGTTGCCACTGTCCGGCAAGAACATGAGTGGAATTCCAGGGGTATATTTTCTGTTTCCCATCCAGTTATCCAGGTTGTGCTTAAAAAGGGGTAAAGAGGTACTCTGCTTGATGTGGAGAGGGAGTCTATTCCATAGATGGGGGAGTTTCTGGGACATAAATCTGTCCTGCCAACAAGTATTGTTGATGTCACAGACTAGGCTGAGGCCACATGTGTGGGTTACTTGAATGAAACTTGACTTGCGGATATGCAGCAGTCCCATCAAGGTGGAGTCCATGAATGCCTTGTATGCCAGACAGAGGTCACCTCTGAGGAGCCTGTATGAAACTGAATATAGGGATAGGGCTCTTAGCCTATTGTGCATGATAGATGTTTGAGGCCCTGGATTCTCCTGGTGAGGAACCTCTGTGGTCTTTCCAGCTACTGCATGTGCTTTGTGAGGGACATGCCAAAAGGGATGTACTCGATAATGGACTTTATGAGGGAAGAATAGAAGGATTTTATGACCTCTTTGTCCCTGGATGAGATACCCTTATTTATGAGGTGGGCCATGTAGAAAGCTTTCTGTACAATGGAAGTATCATGGTGGTCAAAAGTCAGGTTGCTATTAACCTGGGTGCCCAAATTCCTCACAACATTGCTATTAATGTGATCATTTGTGGGGACGTCACTCTCCCCAAAGGGGATGATAATGCATTTTTTTGGTATTCAGCTTGAGGCCATGTTTCTGGGACCAGTCATTTGTCTGAGTGAGACTCTCTTGGAGGATGTTCACATCACTAGGGTAATTGATGACAGCACCCAACTTGCAGTCATCTGCAAACTTGGTCAGCCATAGCCCACTGGTTTCGGCGTGCACCTCAGAAAAGTTTTTGTTGTGTCTTTCAGCTTTTCCTGGTTAGGGGTCGCCACAGCGGAACTCCGGTCTGCTAATGATTGGCAGTAGATTTTTACATGCCAAGTTGCCAACCCTGACACACAACCTTCAACGAAGGTACGCCCATTCATGCATGTCTCCACACAGAAGATGCTCTAGCTGAGAATCAAACAGGACAACGTCTTACAGTGAGGCGACAATGCTACCGCAGCACCACCAACTACAGTACAGAAAAGTATATCCCAAAAATCAGAGGCCCCAAGACCAAACCCTGGGGTATACCACTTGTTACAGGTCTACTGCTTGAGGTGAATTCCCCTATTTTGACTATATGGATTCTATCAGTGAACCAGTTTGCTACCCATCTGGTAACATATGGATTGATGCCTAGTTGAGAGAGTTTATCTGTTATGCCCAAGTGGGGGATAGTGGCAAAGGCTTTGGCCAGGTCTAGGTAGATGGTGTGCACTGTCTTCTCCTCATCCATGGTTTTGGTGACTGTCTCAAAGAAGGCGACCAAATTTAGCAGACATGACCTCCATTTGATGAAGCAAAACTGTGTGGGATCAAGTGTTTGGACGTTGCCAATGTCCTTGTTGATGATGTCCATGATAATCCATTCCATGGCCTTGCAATCAGGCTAGTTAGGCTGATGGGTCTATAATTTCCTGGATCGGTGGACACCCCACCTTTGTGTAAAGGGATGACAGTGGCTGTCCTCCACTAAGCTGGGATGAAGCCAGTACTCAGGCTTTGGTTGAATAGGGTGCCTAGCGGTGCTGCAAGTTCCTGCCTGAGTTCATGTAGGATGCAGATTGGGATGTTATCAGGTCCCATGGAGGCTGTATTTTTTGCCTTTGAGAGAGCAGTGATGACCTGTTCTGTAGATGTAAGAGGAAGGGACAGGTAATGGGGATGTCCTGGTTTACTAATGGGGGACAGAGGGGTAAACTTTTCACTTAATCTGTTAGCCAGCAAGCTTGCTATATCTATGACATTTGTATATGTGGTGTCCTTGGCCACCAGTTCTGAACAGATCTGGGTGCTTCCTTTGACGTTGTGGACATATGTGAAGAAAGCCTTATGATTGTCTCTAGTAGATGTGGCCAATTTAGACTCGAAGTTTGCTTTGGAGGATTTCACTAGTGCTCTTATTTGCTTGTTCAGGCTAAGGAGAGATTGCTTCAAACTGGGCTCCTTCTTGGTGTAGGACAGCAATTTGTTCCTTTTGTTGTAGAGTTTATTTATTGCAGATGTCCACCAGACAGGTTTACTCTTCTTTGCAGAGGATGATTTGGTCCTGTTAGGTATGCCTGATACCATGCATCTATATAAATGCTCATATAGTGCTTTGGTGTAGTTTTGGATATTGGTGTCAGTTCCTACAGAGGGGGGAGGGGCTGGGAAGCTGTTTATACCATCCCTCAGGAGGCTGTAATCAGCTTTGGAGAAGTTTTTATGTCTGATCCTAGCTAGAGGGGGGGGGGGTTGGGGGAGATGGTGACTTTGAAAGTGACCACTTTGTGGTCGGATCTTACCAGGGAGGATGATACTATAGGGATGCTGCAGTGGTTATTCCTGTTGCTTAACACCAAGTCCAAGATATTATCACCCCTTGTGGGGGTATCAACTAGCTGTTCCAAGGCATTTGCATTGACAAAATCAAGGAATCTCTGGACATTTGTGCTGTGACATAAGTAGTTCCTCCAGTCTATGTTTGGGAAGTTATAGTCACCCATGATCAGGGTAAAGGGTAGAATCTTGATAGATTTGGACAGGTCCAAATAGTTGGATTGGGCATCTTGAGTCAGATTTGGGGGCCAGTAGCTAGCTATGATTTGAATAGGTGTCTTGTCAATGGTTAACTGCACCTGGAGTGTCTCCTGTGCATCATACTGTTTGACCAGCCTGGTGGTGTGTATGTCTTTAATGTATAACAGAAACAGATGTAAAGTCCCTTGAAATCAAAGGGCAAAAAATCCAGGCTGAGAATGATTCCAAAATTACAGCAAAGAATCCACAGATATATGTGCAGGTACCAGTTTATTCACAGAAGACACAAGCGCTTTTGCAATAGCTTCTTCAGGTGTGTTTTTGCTTAATGTCTTTAATGTATATTGAATCTCCACCTTGTTTGGCTTAAATGACCACAGGTTGGGGGTCCGAATGTATGATAGGATGAGTAACCAGGTAAGGCTGGGGCGATGTACATACCTTTGAACCAGGTTTCTGTGACTCCACAGATGGCAGTATTTTCCAGGGTTAGGAATGCTTACATTGAGTGTAGTTTCATGTTTAGACTCCAAGCATTTAGCAGCATGACCTTTAATTTGCATTTTTTGAGATTTTTATGCTGGGAGTTTTAACCTCATCACTTCTCCTATAAAAGGCACTATAAAGTCTTTGCCAGAAGCCTGAACTCCAGGTGAGATAGATGCAGGCTATCTATGGCAAAGCATTGTGGTCTATCGATCATATCTTCCCAGGCTGTTAGGTACTGGATCCCCCTGGAATGACACCAGAAACTAAGCCAATAGTTAAAGTCAATCATTTTCTGTTGTACTGATGCATCATTATGGGTGACAGCAGAATGCTGCTTAAGGCTAGGGCTATGCAGTTTGATGCATTAATACAAAACATACTGTGCTTACCCACGCATTGCCTGGTCACTATAATCATGCCACCTCAGACACCTTTCCAAAGGGCTGTTACTAATACTAATACTACTAAAACAGAATATAAGCAGACTAAACACAATTAAAATGATTAGGTATACACAGGAAAGCAAGACCATTACTAAACATACATTTGCTGGCCACTCCATGCAACAGACATAGGCAACTCTAAGTTACAGATTGTGCACAGAGCAAGTTACAGTAATCATCATCTGTACAGTGTATGTTTGTGGGGGGTGGTAATAGCAGAGCACTTCTTTCACAGGAGAAGGGTGTGAGTGTGAGAGCTGAGTTAACAGCAATGTGTCCAGATGTGAAGAAGTCCATTATATAGTGTGTGTTTGAGGTGTCATGGGAGCATGTAATGTGCAGTGTGTGTGTGTGTGTGTGTGTGTGTGTGTGTGTGTGTGTGTGTGTGTGTGTTTGTGTGTGTGTGTCTGCAGGGACACAGCAACAACACTCATACCACCACTATGCCCAGGCATACTGGGTAGGTGAGAACCATGCATGCAAGAGGATCAAGTTCATCGTGAACATCTTTGCCCATATAAACTGTTTCTTCCAGTAGTAGCACTGTTACTTCCATGACCCTGGTTAGAAATCAGAATGCTACCTAAATAAAAACAATGTGTCTGCTGGATAAGTTGTCATCACAACTGCATCCAATGCCATAACTACATGTATGGCCTCCTCTAGGTGTAGACACAACCACCAACAATGTAGCAGTTGACATGCGGGAGCAGGATCTGGCACATGCACAACCACACTGGCTGAAATCTGATGATGTATTGGCAGACCAGCCTCATGGATGTTGCCCCTTTCCCAAAAGACAATCCAGAACAAACACTATAAGATCCAGTATGTCATTCATCCTGTCCACGGTATCACAAAACATGGTTCATGCAATCCTTATGTCAGAATGCACAACTCTTCTGAGGACCAGGTGGAACTTGCCCATATGTCCATAATGGCCATCAACATATGTTGGATGGCAGCTACTGCCACACCAACCTCAGGGGTAGGGTTTTAAGCATACCTTCTCGGAGTATGTCAACCAACACCCCTGTATGTTAGCTCCTGCTCATGATGGCTAGGGAGAGATTCTGTCATGTTTGCACCTTGGGCTACCACAATTCCCTAATCAATGATGTCCCCATTAACTTGTCCACTCCAGGATGGTAATGTCTCATGTGTATGTGTATGCATACTGACTGTGTCCATACTGTGGGGAGGGCATGTCTTGGACACTGTCCTTGTATCTAACATAACCCTGCAGCCCCAGACTGTGTCAGTTCATCCCTGACTTCATCTTCAGAAGATAGGTATTCCCAAATATCAGACAGGGGGAGGGCCACAGTGCTGCTGCCAGACAATATTTCACATGGGAATACACAAAAAAGATAACAATAAAAATATCCAGAATGCTTATACCAAAATACCTCAACTAAACATCCAAATGCTATAATTTCAGTGTCTAATAATTGTAACTAATACATGCAAGTATGCCCACACCATGTGCAGATGGTCATTGTACCTCAGTGCTAGATGAACTTAGACCCAATAGTTGATAGATGTATTAGTAGCATATATGTGAGTATTAATTACAAAGGCGGACATAAAAAATAAAATCAGTGTCATACACGGGGCATTAGTAATGGAAATCCTTTGGTTCTGCTCCGTGTCTGCCTCAACATCCAGCACTGAACTGTGAAACTCTTTTGAATGCCTGGATCCCTAATTGATGACAGGAACTCCTGCATCATGGTATGAGGTGGTTTACTAGATGTCCACCACCACTAGTCCACCACTCACATGCCACATCTTCTGCTCTGAGCTTTGCCCTGTCTATCATGCCACTGGCCTTATTTGAGCTTGGCTCCATGTATCATGTCACTGTTCCTATGTTAGACAATTGGAGATATACAAGCCTGGCCATCAATATTGACATCCTCAACTACCTGCTGCCAGGCACATTCATGACAGGGCTTTGTCACAGGCATGTACATCAAAAAGGCATCCACCATAGAGACTGAAGGCCTATAGTATGACCTCATTTTCTGAGAAAGGATGATTCTATGAGTATGAGCCCCTACTAAATTTAGTAGCCATATCCCTGTTGTGGTGAGAAAACAAATGGGTATCATAACACAGTCTGACACATAGGCTAGTACAACATGACATGCCAAGATATTGCACACACAGTGTAGTACAATACATGATACACAATATATTATGCACACAATGTGACACACAGTGTAGTACAACACGTGACTCACAGGGTAGTATAACACACATGACACATGGTAGTACACACACACACACACACACACACACACACACACACACACACAATGTGACACATGGGGTAGTAGAATACAATGTGACATACAGGGTGTCACAATACAACATGACTCTAAGGGTAGTGCAACAAAATATGACAAACAGGGCAGTACATGCACAACATAATACGCAGGGCAGTACAACAAAACAAGACACACAGGGTAGTACATGCACAACGTGACACACAGGGTAGAGGAACACATTGCAACATACAGAGTATCACGACACAATATGACACACAGGGCAGTACACGCACAATGTGACAGACAGGGAAGTAGAACACAATGTGACATACAGGGTATCACAACACAATGTGACACACATTGTAGTACAACACAATGTGATAGACAGGGTAATACAACACACAATATGTCTCACAGGGTAGTACAACACAACCTGACACACAGTGCAGTGCACATACAACATGACACTCAGGGTAGTACAACAAAATGTGGCACACAGGGCAGTACACACACAATGTGACACACAGGGTAGTAGAACCCAATATGACATACAGAGTATCACAACACAATGTGACACACAGTGTAGTACAACACAATGTGACAGACAGAGTAGTAAAGCACACAACATGACACACAGGGTAGTACACTCACTTTACAGTTATGGAACAAAATGTATCAATATGCAGTCAGTGCGCAGATTACTAAGGTGTACCTGAACCTTAAAAAATGCATGATAAAAATACAAACCACAGTCTAAACAAACAGTCTAGTTCACCATCATAATACTAGACGTATCTGTAACCTATAGGGGAAAAACAGGAGTGTAATATTCAGATGCACCCCCCAACAATTGCACAAAATAAACAAACAAAAAAAAGAATACCAGATGTAAGAATGTAGACCAACCAAGCAGACAAACATCATAAGCAAGCAACAATATGGTGAATATTGATATCCACAACAATGTGAATGTGGCTCAAACATAAAATATACCTACACACATTAAATCCAATGGAGTATATATTTATGCCAGCTTTATGGTATTCCATGAAGAAAGGAAACTCAATTAATAGTGCACAGCAATGTTAGGAGTAAGTCTGCCCTGCAGAAAGTGTTTGTAACCTCACATTCATTACTATCCTTATGTGTCCTACAGTTCTAGTATCACAACTTTGTTGTTGAACTAAAAATAACAAAAGCCTGATGGCATAAATTTACTGTAACACAACTGCTCATCACAGATTTACAATGAGTTCAAAGTTTATTTGGCTTTATTCCCCCCTTTAAATGTTCATATGGTACTAAATGTTCCTGACATCCATGCCCCATTGCATTGCCATAGGTGCAGTGTTCAAATCCTAAAGAGGTGCTCTGTGACTCAAATTGTGATCATTTGTGCACATATTTTATTTGTTGAAACACACAAACTTGACACATCACTACACTTAATTTTCTCTATTTTTTTTTTATCTTCATTTTTTGCACATTTGTCACTGTGCAGTAGTACCAGTCACCAATGCCCCTTAAGGAATGATAACTCCATACCTATGACAAAAACTGAAAAAAATAATTACACATGTGCCATGACTTAGCCATTGTTTGCACAAATGAGAGTGATGTCAGTGTGCCCCACTTACCGTGTTGGACATTAGTGAATTCAGAGAAGTGCTTTTCCTGGAATTGCCTTAATGGCTTAAAAGACAATGCAATACATGCAGGACTTGAATCTACATAAGAAATAGCATGCCTGTATTCTGCTTTGTGGTGCACTACATGTGATCATTTCATTTTTTGCATTGTAATGTAACCAACCACTAAGAAAACGCCTTCCCTGAAAATATGAATAATCATAGATACCCTGCATGGCTCATTGTAAACATTTTAAGGGTAGCATCACATTACTACTGTATGACAATGCATGGCTCATTGTAAACATCTTATGGGTATGTGTCACATTACCACAGTATGACAGTGCATGCCTCATTGTAAACATTTATGGGTATGTGTCACATTACTGCAGTATGACGGTACATGGCTCACTGTAAACATTTTATGGGTATGCATCACATTAATGCAGTTTGACAATGCATGGCTCACTGTAAATATTTTATTGATATGCATCACATTACTACAGTATGACAATGCATGGCTCATTGTAAACACTTTTATGGGTATGCATCACATTACTGCAGTATGACAATGCATGGCTCATTGTAAACATTTTATAGGTATGCTTCACATTACTGCAGTATGACAATGCATGGCTCATTGTAAACATTTTATTGGTAAGTGTTGCATTACTACAGTATGAGAATGTATGTCTCATTGTAAACATTTTATGGGTATGCATCACATTACTACAGTATGATGATGCATGGCTCATTGTAAACACTTTATGGACATGCATCACAATACTACGGTATGATAACACATGTCTCATTGTAAACACTTTATGGGTATGCATCACATTACTACAGTATGACAATGTATAGATTTGCTGTGCCAATCTTACACACCCAGCCTTCCATCAGTTCTTATAACTGATTCCACACAACCATGATATAGGTGTCTCTTTGCTGTTACAACTACTTAAGTCAGTCAATATGTTTATTCTGCCTTTTAGGGGTTAGACTATAACTTCCAGTATGGTATGCATTACTAATATACATTTCTCATTTATAAACCAAGGTTTCTGTGTAAATACTTCATAATGTATAGTCTGGAATACAGTCTAGTAACAATTAAGGCAGGTGTTGTGCTCAGATAAACTACAGTAGATGCATATCAACATAGGGATTGCAGATGATGGTGCAGACATTAGACTTTTGTTACACTTTCTAAACACACATGCAATTCATTATGATAATGTTGAAATATAACTCATCAATGTGGATAATAACCCTAATAATGTGACCTATGTGCCATAACTTCATAGGTTCGTAAGGTTATAGTAGGCTAATGAAAACCATGGTCTTTACAAGGGTTCCTATTAGATCATCAAAGACACGTAATTTTGAATGCATCTTTGCCGAACTTAAAATAATGAAAACTGAAAACAGTGATAGGGCATATGAGCGATTTCTTTCCCTGGAAAAGAAATCGCTTCCCCACCTCTGGTAGTTTGCTGTTTTGTAAACTGTAGTGCGATCTTGGAGTTGGTATATTTAGTTGGGAAGTGGGGGGGCAAAGCCCCCCACTTTGTTTTGTGTGTAGTGATATATATATATATATATATATATATATATATTTTTTTTTTTTTTTTTGGACAAACAATTTCTTTCCCAGGGAAAGAAATCGCTCATATGTAGTTTCACTGTTTTCAGTTTTCGTTTCTATGGGTTTCATAAAGATGTATTCGAAGTAATGCATCTTCGACATTGTGATATAGACCCTCTTTACAAGCCTAGCCATGCAACCTAGCTGAGTTTAGATCTCGTTTCCATACTGGTGATTTGAAATACACCTCATATGACTAGAAATGAGGCTGGACCAATGATTTGGGTCCTTTCTGATACATACCTTCCCAGATTATAACAGGTGGAGTTGCATGATGGATTTAAAGCTAAATTACAGATCAAACCAAGGATTAGTGCTCACTTTGCTATATACAACTAAGATACAATAACAGATAAAAAATATAATTTAAACCATTAGGATTAAAAACATTTAATGAGATTTGAGATTTAGTTTAATAGTCACTAAAAAGCTGTTTTTAAGTTTGTGTCAAGTCTGATTCATGTGTTTTTTTCCCAGATCTTTTTTTTTTCATCTCTGTAAATGTTATACCTAATCATTATGCCAGGTGACTTGTTTTACAGTTCAGTTAGCATATTATTAATTTCCAGATCTATTCTGTCTCAAAATAAAAACAAATTTCTGGATCCAGAAACAACTGTCGCAGTACAAACAGACCAACTTTATTTATAAGGTTGCACAGAAGGATACCGCTTTTGTCCACAAACTATAAAACCATGAACTTTTTCAAACCAAGTTAATAGTCACGTAACTGACTTAAATACCCTAGAACCATTAAAAGTTTTTACTCTTAAAGACACATACCCAGCCTAAATTTCATTCATAAAATTATATGTATAATAGAAATTGTTCAATATAGGTGATAGGAAGTGTCATTGTATTGTGTTTTGTACTAACTATAATGTAGGGCTTGAACGATTTCTATTATACATATAATTTTATGAATGAAGTTTTAGGCTGGGTATGTGTCTTTAAGAGTAAAAACTTCTAATGGCTCTTGGGTATTTAAGTCAGTCATGTGACTATTAACTTGGTTTTAAAAAGTTCATGGTTTTATAGTTTGAGGACAAAAGCGCTAACTTTGTGTACAACCTTGTGAATAAAATTGGTCTGTTTGTACTGTGGCAGTTGTCTCTGGATCCAAAAATTTGTTTTGCTTGGATTAGTTCTTAAGTCTGTGCTATTTTTAACTGTCTCAAAAGAAACTGTGAGACAAATTAGGGATGATAATAGAATATGCTGTGCCAACTCCTTGTCGAAAATCCTAATATCTTTAGAAATAAATGACCCCTTAATCTCTTGAATTCTTATACTGAAAGAAAAACTTCCTTACAGCTTAATACTAGATAAATTTGCTTCATTTCCTGTGTAATATAGCTACAGAATCTTAAAGTCAATATTATTTCACAGTTAAACCTAATCAGAATTGCTGTTATGAAAATCTTCCTACTCTGTGATATAAGCAGCAATAATATCAAATGATTGTCCACATGGCTAAAATACTTTTAAAAAAAGCACCATGTCATTTCCTATATGATATTATATCCTTCCAAGTAAGGTCTGACCATAAAACTCACAGAAACTCTATACAATAACGTCAACAGCTGCACAGAGGCTGATGTTCCTGCTAGATACAATCACAAAACTAACTCCAGAAACAAACCACCCTGGCCATCTCAAATTAAGCAGGTTACACAACAAAAGTAAAATCATGGCTAAAATCAAGATGTATAACTCCCAAAAAGATAAGAACTCTCACAAAAAATAAACAGGCAACTAAGAGGGCTAACTAAATCCAACAAAGCCACTTTTGAGGTCAGGATAGTCTCCCAGGAAAAAGACAGACCATAAGGTCTACTTCAGCTATGTCAGAAAAGTCAGCACACAGCAGTGTCAACAGTGTGCTAAACTGGGGGGTAATTAGAAACCTCAGCACACAGCAGTGTCAGCAGTGTGCCATACTGGTGGTTAATCAGAAACCTCAGCACACAACAGTGTCAGCAGTGTGCTGAACTGGTAGGTAATCAGAAACCTCAGCACACAGCAGTGTCAGCAGTGTTCTGAACTGATGGTTAATCAGAAACCTCAGCACACAGCAGTGTCAGCAGTGTGCTGAACTGGTGGGTAATCAGAAACCTCAGCACACAGCAGTGTCAGCAGTGTGCTGAAATGGTGAGTAATCAGAAACCTCAGCACACAGCACTGTCAGCAGTGTGGTCAACTGCTGGGTAATCAGAAACCTCAGCACACAGCAGTGTCAGCAGTGTGCCATACTGGTGGTTAATCAGAAACCTCAGCACACAACAGTGTCAGCAGTGTACTGAACTGGTGGCTAATAAGAAACCTCAGCACACAGCAGTGTCAGCAGTGTGTTCAACTGGTGGGTAGTCAGAAACCCCAGCTCACAGCAGTGCCAGCAGTGTGGTCAACTGGTGGGTAATCAGAAACCTCAGCACACAGCAGTGTCAGCAGTGTGATCAACTGGTGAGTAGTCAGAAACCTCAGCACACAGCAGTGTCAGCAGTGTGGTCAACTGGTGGGTAATCAGAAACCTCAGCACACAGCAATGTCAGCAGTGTGCTGAACTAGGGGGTAATCAGAAACCAGAGCACATAGCAGTGTCAGCAGTGTGCTTGACTGGTGGGTAATCAGAAATCTCAGCACACAGCAGTGACAGCAGTGTGCTGAACTGGGGGGGTAATCAGATACCTCAGCACACAGTACTGTGAGCAGTGTGCTGAATTGGGGGGTAATCAGAAAACTCAGCACACAGCAGTGTCAGCAGTGTGCTGAACTGGTGGTTAATCGGAAACCTCAGCACACAGCACTGTCAGCAGTGTGCCAGAATGGTGGTTAATCAGAAACCTCAGCACACAGCAGTGTGCTGAACTGGGGGGTAATCAGAAACCTCAGTACACAGTAGTGTCAACAATGTGCCGGACTGGTGGTTAATCAGAAACCTCAGCACACAGCAGTGTTAGCAGTGTGCTGAACTGGTGGGTAATCAGAAACTCCAGCACACAGCAGTGTCAACAGTGTGGTCAACTGGTGGATAATCAGAAACCTCAGCACACAGCAGTGTCACCAGTGTGGTCAACTGGTATGTAATCAGAAACCTCAGCACACAGCAGTGTCAGCAGTGTGGTCAGCTGGTGGGTAGTTAGAAACCTCAGCACACAGCAGTGTCAGCAGTGTGGTCAACTGGTTGGTAGTCAGAAACTTCAGCACACAGCAGTGTCAGCAGTGTGGTCAACTGGTGCGTAATCAGAAACCTCAGCACACAGCAGTGTCCACAGTGTGGTCAACAGGTGGGCAATCAGAAACCTCAGCACACAGCAGTGTCAGCAGTGTGGTCAACTGGTGGGTAATCAGAAATCTTAGCACACAGCAGTGTCATCAGTGTGCTTAAATGGTGGGTAATCAGAAACCTCAGCACATAGCAGTGTCAGCAGTGTTCTGACCTGGTAGGTAATCAGAAACCTCAGCACACAGCAGTGTCGGCAGTGTGCTTAATTGGTGGGTAATCAGAAACCTCAGCACATAGCAGTGTCAGCAGTGTACTGAACTGGTGGTTAATCAGAAACTTCAGCACACAGCAGTGTGAGCAGTGCACTGAACTGATGGTTAATCAGAAACCTCAGCACACAGCACTGTCAGCAGTGTGGTCAACTGCTGGGTAATCAGAAACCTCAGCAAGCAGCAGTGGCAGCAGTGTGGTCAACTGCTGGGTAATCAGAAACTTCATCACACAGCAGAGTCAGTAGTGTGCTCAACTGGTGGGTAATCAGATACCTCAGCACACAGCAGTGTCAGCAGTGTGTTCAACTGGTGGGTAGTCAGAAACCCCAGCTCCCAGCAGTGTCAGCAGTGTGGTCAACTGGTGGGTAATCAGAAACCTCAGCACACAGCAGTGTCAGCAGTGTGATCAACTGGTGGGTAGTCAGAAACATCAGCACACAGCAGTGCCAGCAGTGTGGTCAACTGGTGGGTAATTAGAAACCTCAGCACACAGCAGTGTCAGCAGTGTGCTGAACTAGGGGGTAATCAGAAACCGGAGCACACAGCAGTGTCAGCAGTGTGCTCGACTGGTGGATAATCAGAATCCTCAGCACACAGCAGTGTCAGCAGTTTGGTCAACTGGTGGGTAATCGGAAATCTCAGCACACAGCAGTGTCAGCAGTGTGCTGAACTGGTGCTTAATAAGAAACCTTAACAAACAGCAGTGTGCTGAACTGGGGGGTAATCAGAAACCTCAGCATCAGTACTGTCAGCAGTGTGCTGAACTGGGGGGTAATCAGAAAACTCAGCACACAGCAGTGTCAGCAGTGTGCTGAACTGGTGGTTAATCAGAAACCTCAGCACACAGCACTGTCAGCAGTGTGCCAGACTGGTGGTTAATCAGAAACCTCAGCACACAGCAGTGTGCTGAACTGGGGGGTAATCAGAAACCTCAGTACACAGTAGTGTCAGCAGTGTGCCGGACTGGTGGTTAATCAGAAACCTCAGCACACAGCAGTGTCAGGAGTGTGCTGAACTGGTGGGTAATCAGAAACTCCAGCACACAGCAGTGTCAACAGTGTGGTCAACTGGTGGATAATCAGAAACCTCAGCACACAGCAGTGTCAGCAGTGTGGTCAACTGGTGGGTAATCAGAAACCTCAGCACACAGCAGTGTCAGCAGTGTGGTCAGCTAGTGGGTAGTCAGAAACCTCAGCACACAGCAGTGTCAGCAGTGTGCTTAACTGGTGGGTATTTTGAAACCTCAGCACACAGCAGTGTCAGCAGTGTGCTGAACTGGTGAGTAATCAGACACCTCAGCACACAGCACTGTCAGCATTGTGATCAACTGCTGGGTAATCAGAAACCTCAGCAAGCAGCAGTGTCAACAGTGTGGTCAACTGTTGGGTAATCAGAAACTTCAGCACACAGCAGAATCAGTAGTGTGCTCAATGGGTGGGTAATCAGATACCTCAGCACACAGTAGTGTCAGCAGTGTACTGAACTGGTGGCTAATCATAAACCTCAGCACACAGCAGTGTCAGCAGTGTGGTCAACTGGTAGGTAATCAGAAACCTCAGCACACAGCAGTGTCAGCAATGTGCTCAACTGGTGGGTAATCAGAATCCTCAGCACACAGCAGTGTCAGCAGTTTGGTCAACTGGTGGGTAATCAGAAATCTCAGCACACAGTACTGTCAGCAGTGTGCTGAACTGGGGGGTAATCAGAAAACTCAGCACACAGCAGTGTCAGCAGTTTGGTCAAATGGTGGGAAATCAGAAATCTCAGCACACAGCAGTGTCAGCAGTGTACTGAACTGGTGCTTATTAAGAAACCTTAACAAACAGCAGTGTCAGCAGTGTGCTGAACTGGGGGGTAATCAGAAACCTCAGTACACAGTAGTGTCAGCAGTGTGCTGAACTGGGGGGTAATCAGAAAACTCAGCACACAGCAGTGTCAGCAGTGTGCTGAACTGGTGGGTAATCAGAAACACCAGCACACAGCAGTGTCACCAGTGTGAGTAACTGGTGGGTAATCAGAAACCTCAGCACACAGCAGTGTTAGCAGTGTGATCAGCTAGTGGGTAGTCAGAAACCTCAGCACACAGCAGTGTCAGCAGTGTGGTCAACAGGTGGGTAGTCAGAAACTTCAGCATACAGCAGTGTCAGCAGTGTGGTCAACTGATGGGTAATCAGAAACCTCTGCACACAGTAGTGTCAACAGTGTGGTCAACTGGTGGGTAATCGGAAACCTCAGCACACAGCAGTGTCAGCAGTGTGGTCAACTGGTGGGCAGTCAGAAACCTCAGCACACAGCATTGTCATCAGTGTGCTGAACTGGGGGGGTAATCAGAAACCAGAGCACATAGCAGTGTCAGCAGTGTGCTCAACTGGTGAGTAATCAGAAAACTCAGCATACAGCAGTGTCAGCAGTGTGATCAACTTATGGATAATCAGAAATATCAGCACACAGCAGTGTCAGCAGTGCACTTAACTGGGGGCTAATCAGAAACCACAGCACACAGCAGTGTCAGCAGTGTGGTCAACTGGTGGGTAATCATAAACCTCATCACACAGCAGTGTCAGCAGTGTGGTCAAGCTGTGGGTAGTCAGAAACATCAGCACACAGCAGTGTCAGCAGTGTGGTCAACTGTTGGGTAATCAGAAACCTCAGCACACATCAGTGTCAGCAGTGTGGTCAAATGGTGGGTATTCAGAAACCTCAGCACACAGCAGTGTCAGCAGTGTGGTCAACTGGTGGGTAATCAGAAACCTCAGCACACAGCAGTGTCAGCAGTGTTGTCAACTGGTGGGTAAGCAGAAACCTCAACACAGAGCAGTGTCCCAGCCTGGTGGTTAATCAGAAACCACAGCACACAGCAGTGTCACCAGTGTGCTGAACTGGTGTTTAATGTTGCCACCTTCACTGAGCCAGGTGATATAGCAAATTTGCTGGCTGACTAATTCAGTTCCATCTCTCCCCACTCACCCCCAGCCAGCCCCAAGAAATACTCTCAAACATAACCCCTCCACCTATAAATGTACAGCATGTCCTGGCTGTGCTCACTAAGGCTAAGAACTCATCCTCAATTGGCCCCGATAATATTTCAGGATGTCTCCAGGATAGTCTAAAATATGACCTATCAGAACACTAGAGTTACTGCACTCTCAAAACAGACTTCATGCCATGAGAAAAGAAGACTGCAGTGGTCATCCATTTCATAATAGCAGACCATCAACAGATCCCAGAAACTACAGACCCATTAATCTGACTAGACTCATATGCAAAGCCATGGAAATAATTATCCTGTAAATAATCAACAAAGATATAGGAGCCCTTCAGATGCTGGATCCATCCCAGTTTGGCTTTGTCAAAGCAAAGAAAAGTCATGCCTACTGAACCTGGCGGACATCCTTGAGGAGGTCACCAGGGCATTGGATGAGGGTACAACAGTGCATACTGCCTAACTTGACCTGGCCATATGCATTTGATACACTATCTAACTCTAGCATTGTTAACAAACTTAAAGAATCAGACATAAACCCCTATATAATATTCTGGACAGCCTAGTTGACAGACTGCACCCAGGAAGTTAAGATTGGTAAGACCACCTCCTTAAAGAGGCAGATCACCAGTGGAGTCCCTCGGGGCTCCATGATGGGCCCTCTTCTCTTAGGCATCTACTTTTTCAGAAGTAAAGACCAATGTCAAATGCCTCTGGCTGACCAAGGTCACAGATGACTGCAAACCAGGAGCAGTCCCAGAATCCCCTCACAACAGTAACATCTTACAAGAAGGTCTAACACAGACAAATGACTGGGGCCAAATCCATGGCTTAAAAATCAATGCCAAAAACTGTATTATAGTACCTTTTAGGAAGCCAGACACCTCAGGAAGCTATGTCACCGATAAAACAGTCCTATGAGTTGGCCCACTAGTCAAAGTTCTGGGAACACATGTTGATAGTAACCTGGCCATTGACCAACATGTATTCAAGGAGTAAGGAAATCTTTCTATGTCACCCAACTTATAAGTAAGGGCATGGAATCTAGGTCCAGAGAAGTCATTGTACAACTGTTCAAGGTCCTCATGAGACCTATTATTGAATTGAGTATAATGCCCCCTTTAATATGTACCTGATCAGACACATGCAGCAAATGGAATGTCCACAAAGCTTCCATACAAAAAAAAAAAATACAGGGCATAAACACAGTGTCTTGTGTGGATTGCCTCAAAGCCCTAGCTATATACTCAGTCTCTTACAAACTACTAAAAAGCAATTTATACCTGCCATACAAGGCATTCCAGGACCCCACTCTTATGAACTGTTTGCACATCTGCAAAACAAACAGCGTCAGAATTACTAAAGTTAAAGACCTAAATTTTGCCTACAACATAAACAGGACTCATTGGCAAAACACACATGTATCTCAGAGAATGCCCATTCTCTGGAACAAGCTTATATCCATGTAAAACAAAGTCCCTCCCTAACCCTATTTAAGTGTAACTTGGACTATTGGATTGGAAATCAAACAATTCTTCCCTAATTTGGCACCTATGTCTCTGACAGACCGAGGCAGTCAGTAAATCATGTCATAACCAACAATCTCCTCCTGTATAAACATCTAAAACACATAACTTGTAGGACACATGGGGGGGTTATAAGCCTAGGCTTATAAACTCTATGGTGGTCATTAACCTAATATACACATATGAACCTAAATTCAAACAATTTCTTAGAGTCACAATTTCCCTGTTACTGGTTTTCAAAATTAAAATAGATAAACATTGATCCTGGTTATGAAGCAATATTGACTAATGCATACAGAGTTTTACAATTTTTAAAATTCATACACAGACTTGCTGATATTGATAAAACTGTCTCATCTAGTTGTAACATCTGTGTTGAGACCTCTGCAGATGTTTTGCAAAGTAGTTTGATCCTTCACATCTGTTCAATCAACATGCCCATTTTTATCTGGAAAACTTAAAGAATGCAAATTGGTAAAAGTCAACAGTGGATGCTATAATTATCTTATCTGTATATTATTCTTTATACTTTTGTTGTAATCATATTCTGTAAGTCTAATTTATGCCACAGTATGTTTTTAATGATCAAAAGTGGACCAAAAAGAATGATATCTCACTATAGAAATGGCACTTTTTTTCATAAAATCCTCATTCCCTTCACAGAAATGACACCTACATTTCTCCTCCTTATTAACAAGTTCCCCCAACTCTGGTTTCACCTTAATAATGGTTTGCTGTAATGATATTGAGTAATTAAGGTACCCATGATTATGACCGCATGTGTTTCAGTACCAAGATGTAACCTATCTATAGTGTCCTCTGATGGCATTGGAAGCTTCCTGTGACAGAGATGAAAAACACTTGGCATAATATTTCATTGATTATAATCTCCCATGATGCAGCTGCCATGTAACACTACCTCAAATGATTTGTAATCGGTTCTTATGTTGGATTTTGGCAGTGTTGTCAGTTACATGGGTTGTTCTTATAGACAATTTCTGAATAAATCATGACTGTTAAAAAATATTTTTTTTATCTCACTTATATTGGTACAACCTAATAGATGTGATCAGTTTCATTCAGTGACTTGGTTTCAAAGAAGATATTGTTTCCATCTATAAAGCATTACACAGTGGCCTGTGTAATTCCTGTTGGGCCAACACCACTTTTCCAAACCATGGCTCTTCTAGAATATGGTAAAGACCATTACACACAGCCTCCTTGTCAGGTATGGAACCAGTACGCTTAAAATTGCTATTTCAATGTCAAGTGCATCTCTAGAGATACATAAATTCATCTTTTCTCTTGCATAGGTTACTTTATACAACATGGATATTAAGTAATATCATATATGAAGAATGTGAAAAATGCAGAATTTGATAAACAAATAATCAAACTTAACATGTTAACTGTCAGCTTGTGCTGATACTGTATGTATAGGTTCATAGGTAGGTACTTGGCCAACTGCCAGAGGCCTTTCATAAGCCTAGCCAAAATGTGTCAGCCTTTGCCACCCCATTGATTCATTGTCTGTCCCTCTGTGGAGCAGAACCAATGGCAGGATCCCTGGGGTGTATCTACTGTTCCCCATCCACTCTTCAAAGTTTCTCTTGAAGAGTGTTATAGAGGGGCTCTGCATAATGTAGTTAGGGATGTTGCTGCAAAGTATGGGCAGTGTCTGTGACAGGAATCCATCCTTCCAGCATCTTCCAGTTATTGATGTGGCAAGGTTCGGCTCACTACAGTGTGTGGCTCACTGTGACATGGATTCCCATAGGTGTAGAATATCCATTAAGCCTTAGTTTGACATGGCGGTGTTGGCCAGCAGAGATCATCTCTGGGTAAACGAGATGCCACTGAGTAAAGCAGGAGTTTATTCAGTCTGGCTGCATAGGGCATATGTTTGAGGCCAGTAATCCCCTTGGCGAGGTACAGTCGTGGACCTTCCAACTGTTGGAAGTGTCTTCTGAGGTACATTCCAAATGGGTTATTATACCCTATGATGGGACAGATGAGTGATGAGTAAAGGGGCACTATAACCCCAGTATGTCTAGATGGGAACCCTTTAGTAATCAGATGGCTACATCAAAGGATGTCCTAACTACTTTGGAGATATGATTGTCAAAGGAGAGATCACCATTTACCTTAGTTCCCAGATACCCCATTACCTCATCTGTATTAAAGTGGCTGCCACGTATGTGTTAATACGTGGGTGCTTAATATTCCACAATGGAATGACCATGCAGTTAGTGGCACTTAGTTGGAGGCCATGACTTTGACACCCTGTATGGGTTTCTGTGAAGCCCCTTGAGGGATGCCTGTGTCAGCTGGACTATCAATCAGTTCGCAGTCATTGACAAAAATGGTCTGCAATGTCCACCTGTGTTTGCCTGTACCTCTGAGAAGTATGTACCAAACAGTAGGGTTCCCAGGACTGAGTCCTGTGGGATACCAGTCATGACTGGTCAAGAGTTGGACCTGGAGATCACTAGTTGTACCATGTGGGTTCTGTTTGTAAGCCCGTTGGCAACCCAACCTGTGATGTTTGGGTGTATGTACAGGCTGGTGTGTTTATCAATAATACCTGAGTGGGGCATGGTGTCAAAAGCCTTGGTGAGGTCCAGGTAGTATGTGTGATCCACCTCTCCCCTTATCTAACATCTTGGTGACTGTGTGTAAGATGTCAAACAGGTTCAGTAGGCATGAACTGCACTCAACCAAGCTGACCTGGGTTGGGTAACATGTTTGGAGATTACCACTGTCTTTCTTAATGAGTGCCATGAGGATGCACTCCATACCATTGCAGACCAGGCTAGTCAGGCTTATGGGGTGGTAGTTACCATGGTCAGTTGAGATTCCACCTTGGTGGAGTGGAATAACCGTTGCCATGTGCCAGTGTATGGGCATGTAGCCTGTGGAGAGGCTGAGGTTCAAAAGCTTAATTAGATGGGGAGGGTCAGGTTGACTTGTACTGTTTGCAAGATGCAGTCTGGGACAACATCTGCCTCCACTGATGTTGTGTTCTGCTGTTATAGAGGGCCATTTCCACCTGTGTGTCTCTGATATGTGGGATACAGTACCTTTCAAGTAGTGTTGTGGGCTCTTTAGGGGGTGACGTATGCACTGAATGTATCTGCAATGATGTTGGCGATATCAGTAAGGTCAGCATATTTTGTGCGATATTTCACCGGCACAGTGCAAATCTGTGTCACCACTTAGATCCTTGACATAGCCAAAGAAGGCTTTATGGTTATCTTTAGAATCCTTGCGTATTTTCCTGCTGATGTTAGCCTTGGATGATTTCATGAGGGATCTACGTATCATACTAATAGTGGTAACGGATGTCTGCCCTTCGTGGGATTTGCTGTTTGTCTGGAACACTGTCCCACTTCTGTAGTATAGCCTGTTTATTGCAGGGGTCCACCAGACTGGTGTCCTTGTCGAGGAGGAGTGAGTTTTGGTTTACCAGTGATGGCACAATCCATACATCAATATAGGTGCTTATAGATTGCATTTGTAAATCTGTCTGTATCTTGAGCAGTGTTTCCCCTTAGCGTGGGGGCTGCAAAACCCCCCACCTCTGTCTCTAGTAGTGTAAATTTAGCTGTAGGAAAGGTATACACTGTGGTTTCTGTGGTGCAGCTGTTGCCCATGTTGGTGATGACCACATCTAGAATGTTTCACCCCTCGTTAGGGAGGTTACCACCTGATACAGGGCATATAAGGTGATAAATTCCAGGAAGTGTTGGGCCTATAAGTGAGTACTTGAGTAAGTTTCCCAGTTAATGGTAGGGTAGTTGACATCGACCAATGCCAAGGTGTGTTTTTGGACTGTCATGTTCTCCGCTGTCTCCAGGTAAATGGAGTAGTGGTCCTGGGTCATGGA
This sequence comes from Protopterus annectens, assembly GCF_019279795.1. Lineage (NCBI taxonomy): Eukaryota > Metazoa > Chordata > Ceratodontiformes > Protopteridae > Protopterus > Protopterus annectens. Next base: position 1,893,251,113 of record NC_056732.1, on the reverse strand, counting down.
GGGTGATCTGTAGCAGGCCATAGTTTACATTGCAGTTGTGGCTGATGTTAGCTGCACATGGATGATCTCAGAGGCATCATGCTACCCCACTAACCTGGAGGTGTAGGTATCCCCGATGAATATGGATACACCCCCTCCATGTCTGTGTTAGTCCATGTTCTGTGGCCAAAATGTGTGGTATGGGTTGTCATCTGGTAGTGCTGGTATGCTCTCAGGAGCCTTAAAACAGGTCTCAGTTACTGCACAGATGTTGATGTTGTCCATCCTGAGGAGTGCTGTGAGTGCATGCATGTTGTGATCACAACTCCTGGTGTTGAGTAGCATAACCCTCATTAATTCTGCTATTGTGCTGTTTACAGAGTTGGTATTCACCTTTGAGACTCACCTAAAAAAAGGCACCATGGTGGCACCAGTAGCCTTGGCCAGTATTCCAAAGCCTAAGGCTGACACATACGCCGGTATGGTATTGTTGCATGCATGTTTCCCATCTGTGCTTGTTTCTCATCTCTCCTGTAGGTAACCTACTGGTAAGCAATAGAAAGCCTTAAACTTATACAAGTCTTCTAGCTTCCAAGATAGGCTTTTGGAGTGACTAAGTATCAGTGTTCTGTATGTTCTTGCTGTACTTAACTGTTTCCTGACTACATGGTGATTTCTCACTGTATATTGTGATCTGAAAGTTTGTTTATTCACATTTTATGGCTGTGATGGCCTTCACTTTAGAGGTTCACAGTAGCGACTACCTATCTACCCAAGGGCAATTAGAAGCATAGCTACAGTGTGTTGGCTTTCTCTGCACCATTGATGAAAGAACTGAGCCTCTGTCAAGCATAGCCAATGAAGTAATTCCAGGCAGAGTTGCTGGAAGCTGTTGAATACTGGTGTGGTGGAGGGTGATAGGGGCACTTAGTGATCTAAAGAGGGCATGTTAATGTGACAATTCAACACCATTCAATTTCCCCAACAGGTCTTGCAGCTATCAAACTGCACGGGCTCCCCCACTCCCCGGCTGTATGGTTCTTGGACACATGATCCCAGGGGTGTATATTCTGTTACCCATTCACACAACAAGGTTTCCCTTGAAGTGTGTCAGTGAGAGGTTATGCCTAATGTAGTTAGCAATTTAATTTACTGTCTCACATTACATTTGTTATATGTTGTTATTTCAAGAGTAAGAGAAGCTCAGTGGGTTTAGGGGCCACCACCCTTTGCTTAGCCTAGCTTACACATAGACATCATCTAAATAGGAAATAGGCAGAAGCAACATTAATGTCAATAGTGTAATGGTTACAGCATCTGCATAGTATCTGTGCATTCGAGGTCCCAATCCCAATAAAGCACTAATCCAGGCATTCTTTAAAGTACTCAATTGTATTTATTACTGCTTGGTAGTAACTTGATTAAATAAGTCTTTTGGATTACGCACTTGGGCTCAGACCAGTTGTTTTACATTAGGAAGGTTTGTGGCTTGCACTGTGGTGGCAGGACAGGTAGCTTACATCCTTCTAAGCTGGGAACTGTTGATTGAGGGCTCAGTGTCTGTTATTCTAAAAGTGTATTAGTTCTGGTTTAAGCACTTGGGCTTCAGGCCAGTTATTTTACATTAAGAAGGTTCGTGGTCTGCACTCTTGTGGGAGGAGAGGCTGGACTCTGCCATTCTGAGCTGGGAATTTCTGGTTAAAGGCTTATAGTGCCTGCATATTTGAACTGCTTCTTACTAAAATTGGTACACCTTGTTTGCTGTAGCATAGACTATATCCAGGCCTGCTGAATCTAGCTTTGTTTGTATAACTTGAGCACTAATCCAGGCATTATTTAAAGTACTCAATTGTATTTATTACTGCTTGGTAGTAACTTGATTAAATAAGTATTTTGGATTAAGCACTTGGGCTCAGACCAGTTGTTTTACATTAGGAAGGTTTGTGGCTTGCACTGTGGTGGCAGGACAGGTAGCTTACATCCTTCTTAGTTGGGAACTGCTGATTGAGGGCTCAGTGTCTGTTATTCTAAAAGTGTATTAGTTCTGGTTTAAGCACTTGGGCTTCAGGCCAGTTATTTTACATTAAGAAGGTTCGTGGTCTGCACTCTTGTGGGAGGAGAGGCTGGACTCTGCCCTTCTGAGCTGGGAATTTCTGGTTAAAGGCTTATAGTTACTGCATATTTGAACTGTTTCTTACTGAATATGGTACACATTGTTTGCTGTAGCATAGACTAGATCCAGGCCTGCTGAATCTAGCTTTGTTTGTACACTTGTTTGCTTGTTATTTCCCTGAAACGCTAATACCACCTAAAACGTGGCTTTTCAGCGCTTCTGTGGATCCCTAGTGATATCTGCATTGCTTACTGTACTTATTTCCTTGTTTCACTTGAAAGAATGTTACTGTTTGTCATTTTTGCATTTAAGTTACCTGTAACACATTGCATTTAAGTTACCTGGCACTTGCTCACTAAAGCAATTATATAAGTCAGCACTAAAAAATTAAAAGCACTACACCCTCACAAACTACCCTTGAGTACATTGTTCCCCATTGGCCTTTTTTTTCAATTATAAAGGAATTCCCAATACTATTCTAGCATGTCCAAAGGTCAGTTGTCAATCTCCTCTTCGGTCCAGCTGGTGAATCTGGGAATCTTGAGGCAATGTTACAACTGCCTCATGTACACAGACAACCCTCTCCTCCTCCCAACAAATTCCAACAAATGTGAGAGATGCAACCATATAGCCAAACTGGAGGCTAAGCTCTCTCAACTCAGTACTGGCGTAACCAGTCAGGAGGAGAAGGAACCACACTCACTACAATTCCAGTCTCACATAGACCTACCACAACAGCAAACCAAACACATAAACACACAAAAACATACTTGGAGGCTCTAAATAAAAATATGCCTAAGCAGCAGAGACCTCCAAAGCAGACACCCAAGCAACCGCTACCCCAAAACGAAACACATGCAACACATAGCTCACAAAGCCAGTGTGCCAAACAGTCACAGCCCTTAAGGCTAAACAACACACCCGATACACTTGTAATAGGTTACTCTATCGTCAGGCACACTGACGTCCCGCTCACCAGGCTGAACAAGGAGAAGGTCACGGTGAGCTGCCTGTCGGGTGCTAGGATCCGCCATATAACACAAGCACTCAGGTCACTTCAAGGCAAGTACAAATATGACTCGGTCATTGTCCATGCTGGTGTGAATGACCTGAGATGTACCTCCCTGGACTACATGAAAAGAGACATAGAGGACCTCTCTGAGCATGTAGCCCAGGCCGGTATGACCCTGACCTTGAGTAGCATCTTACCCTCACCAAGAATGATGCCACAATATGAAGCCAAGATGATCAATTTCAACAATTGGCTTAAGTATTGGTGTCATTCAAAGGGGATCCAATGCCTGTCAGCCTGGGATGACATGCTCGACAAGCCACGATGCTTCGCTAGGGACGGCTTGCACCTGTCACCCCTGGGCTTTCAGATATTGGCAAAGGCTCTTGCTACCCCCATAGTGCCTTTTTTAGGCAAGGCTCAAAAGACAAACCCACCTCCATAGGTATCACAAGGGATAAGAAACTAAGAGTAATGCTACTCAATGCCAGAAGTCTAAACCTCAAAATGCATGCACTTGAAACTCTCCTTAGCATGGAGAACATTGATATCTGTGCAGTAACAGAAACCTGGTTAAGGCTCCCGAGAGCACCCCAGCACTACCAGGTTATACCTCATACCATGCTTTTCGGCCCCAAAACTTGGACCGAACCAGAAAAGGAGGGGGAGTATCAATATTCGTCAAAGATACCCACACCTCCAGGTTGGTGGCACAGCATGAAGCATCAGAGACTATCCATGTGCAACTAACAGTGGGTAAAACTGCCTTCCAGTTTATAGCCTGCTACAGACCACCCTCCAAAACCCAGGAACCCCACTCGGCCTTCCTGAGAACACTGGAAAATATGAAGGACTCTCCAAACACCATTATATTGGGTGACTTCAACTACCCAAACATAGACTGGGAGCATTACTCTAGCTCCAACACCCTAGCTCAAAGGTTCCTAGAATTTGTAAACTCAAATGCTATGGAACAACTTGTTACCACTCCCACAAGAGGGGAAAACATACTGGACCTGATCATCACCAACATGGGGACTATATGCTCCAGACCAGAAGTGTATCCCTCACTGGTAAGATCAGACCATAAACTAATTTCACTGGATATTCACATCCCGACCCCACCCCCTGCCCAGAAACCCACAGTGAAAAACTTCTCTAAAGCAAATTTCACACTCCTCAAAACCGAGGTGGTATCCTTCAAAGCTCCCGGGCCTGTGGAAAATACAGCCCAGACCACAGAATCCTTTATAAATGCATTCTATGAACACCTTCAGGAATGCATGGATCATGCAATCCCAAATAAAACCAAGACCCAATCCTCCAAAGGCAGACGTCCTGTCTGGTGGACCCCAGCCATAAACAAACTATACAACAGAAGGAGGAAGCCACTACATGATAGAGCAAAATCCCAAAAAGGGAAGGCATCTCTGATCAGTGTTAGCAAAAAACTACGGGCACTCATAAAATCATCTAAGGCCAGCTTCAAGAGAAAAATTGCACAGGACACTAAGGATAATCACAAGGCTTTCTTTAGTTATGTTAGGAACCTAGGTGGGAATTCCCAGATATGCTCAGAATTAGTCCAAAATGACAAAAAATACACCAAACCCACAGACATTGCCAACATCCTTGCTGACAGGTTCAGCGCAAACTACCCCCCCCCACCAAAAGGGCAAATATCTATCCCAGCAGAGTGCTGACCCCCTGACATCTCAGATGCTCAGGTAAGAGCCACCCTCTCCAAAGCAAAAAACACAGCATCAATGGGACCAGACGGTGTCCCGGCTGCATCCTACATGAACTCCAAGAAGAGCTAAACCCAAACATAAAACTACTGTTCAATCTCAGCCTTAACACAGGATATGTACCCAAAGTGTGGCGTACAGCAACAGTGGTCCCTCTCCACAAAGGTGGTGCCTCAACGGATCCTGGAAACTATTGCCCCATAAGCCTGACTAGCTTGGTCTGCAAAGCTATGGAAAGGATCATCATGGACCTCATAAATAAAGATATCGGGGACCTACAGACACTGGATCCTACCCAGTTCGGCTTTGTTAAGGGCAGATCCTGCCTCTTAAACCTGGTTGATTTCTTTGAAACAGTCACCAAGACCATTGACGAGGGGAAGGTGGTCCACACAGCCTACCTGGACCTCGCAAAAGCCTTCGATACAATACCCCACTCGGGCATTATAGATAAGCTCACCAGCTTAAATATAAACCCCTATGTCACTAGATGGGTTGCAAACTGGCTCAAGGATAGAACCCACATGGTTAGAATTGCTGGAGCCATGTCAGACTCCAAACCAGTTACAAGTGGCGTCCCACAAGGCTCAGTCCTAGGACCTCTCTTGTTCTGTATATATTTCTCGGAGGTACAGGCCAACATGGAAGGACTGTGGCTGACCAAGTTCGCAGATGACGGCAAACTGGGTGCCATAATCGACTCTCCAGCCGACACAAGCATCCTCCAAAAGGGCCTCATAGAAACAGACAACTGGTGCCAGAGCCATGGCCTCAAGCTAAATGCCAAAAAGTGTATAGTCATCCCCTTCGGCAAAAACAAAGTGCCCACAAATTACCACATAGGTGGTAATCCATTAAGTACGGAAGGAGTAATTAGGGACCTGGGGACCCAAGTTGATAGCAATCTCTCATTTGACAACCTCATGGCCAAAGTGGTTAGAAAAACATTTTATATAGCCCACCTAATCATGAAGGGATTCACATCTAGACCAGAGGAGGTCATCATGCCTCTTTACTCATCCCTCAGTACAATGCCCCTTTTGGGATGTACCTTACCAGACACCTGCAGCAACTGGAAAGTCCCCAAAAGTACCTCACCAAGAGGATCAAAGGGCTCAAACAGATGCCATATGCTGCCCGGTTAAAGAAACTCCAGCTCTACTCAGTGGCATACCGCCTGCTCAGAGGCGATCTGTGCCTGACGTATAAAGCCATGTCCAATCTGGAATTAATGGACATGCTGCACCTCAGAAAATCCAAATCCCATCGGGCTATGTGCTCAAGAGACTTGAACCTCACCACTGAAATAAATAGGACATGCTGGAGGGACAGATTCATAACCCAGAGGCTCCCTTCACTCTGGAATAAAATCCCAGTCCAGGTTAGGCAGAGTCCCTCATTGACTGTCTTCAAGAGGAATCTTGATGAGTGGATGGGAGATCGTAGGTTTACCCCAGGTATCACTTCTGTGTCACTGTTAGACAGATGCACAGTATACTAACCTCGAAAAAGGGCATAGCAGAATTAATTTAAAATGGGTGGCGAAAGCCAAACACACTCTGGCTAGGCTTATAAATGCCCTAGGGCAGATAGCCTAGTATGAACCTATGAACCTAAGTCAAGGATGTTTATCATGTTAAGTATACCTTAACCACAGCTTGCATATATAGGTAGTAATCGTTTGTATAATAAACATTCGAAACACCCATATAAACCCATGTGTGCTGGAGAGTAAAGTCAACAGAGAATGTAATGTTATGTAAGCGCATAGTGAGATGTCATTTCACTGAAATGTATATATCCTGAGTAGTTAGCAGATGTGGCCGTGTTTGCGTGCACAGGTTATACATTATTAACTGTGTTTAACCGCTGCTATAATGTCACACAAATACTTTTAAACATGCTTACAACTGCTTAAATGAGCCTTATTCTGGAGTAAAAAACATTTTTAAAGCATCGCAGGTGATGAACCCTGGACCATGCACACTATAGTTATGGGACTTACCACTAAGCCATTTGAGGTGTATACATGTTTCACGGTCTTTAGGCTACACCTTATACCATATGCATTCCACTGTAATGACCACAAATGGGACAGTCACTTTGTGTACATATGTACAGTACATTGTAATGTACTGTAGTTTGTGTACCAACACATACAAGTCGACATATGTATTACTGTTACAAATCAATATGAAATATATACGTCAGTGATGTCTGCACATAGATATAAATATAAAGATATATATATATATATATATATATATATATATATATATATATATATATATATATATACAGTTACATCAATAGCCATATATATAAACATCTTTGAACACACTTCGTGACGCAGAAGCAATCCAAAAGAATTGAAGTGTACACAAAACACATGCAGCTCTGGTATTATAACTATTAATATTAACCTAATTTACCATAGAAGGAATGGTTGTTGTGTATGTGGAGATTGGGGAGGGGCGGAATGATGGTTAATGAAATTATGCATCAAGGAGAGCCTGGGTTGGATGCTCAATAAGTGAACTGGAGCGGTATACATGGAGTATGGAGACAATATAAAAAGGACACAAAACAAGAACCATTCTCATCCATAATACACCCTGTCATGTCACATTGCAACACCTAATTTCACAAACATATGAACATTAACATGTATCAGACATATGTACACCAACTGACTGTCACATTTGTTTTCAGTAGTGAGGAATGCCTGTAGTAAAATGTATATTCTAAATATCATAACATTTGTACATTTCTCAGATGCCTTAGTGGTAAAGTCAGTAACTGTGGTGTTCATGGTCCTGGGTACAAGACCTGCAAGGGCTGTTAAGTTATTTTGAGGGCCAGGATAAGGGCTGTTGGATGCAGGTGGATTAAAGCACTTTTAAGCAGTTGTAAGCGAGTTTGCATGGGTTTGCATGACGGTAAGTGGAGCTTAAACATTGTTAAACAGAGAAGCACTTCACAGGTTTAACCTTTGCTTAATGTCACGCAGACCATAGGCAAACCTGCTTACAACTGCTTAAATGTGCATTATTCATACTTTCCCTACCAGTGCCTACTGAGAGGTAAAATAATAACACCTCCCAGGATTAGAACCTGCAACCATGTACTCCATCCTCAGAGTAACCTACCAATAAGCTACCTGAGATGTACCTATGCCAGTTGTGTATGCAGACAGGTTAAAACACAAAAGGGAGGAATGTGTTGAAATAGGACAACCTGTCATGTACCCAATGAAAGGTGTATGCTCATATATATATATATATATATATATATATATATATATATATATATATATATATATCTATATATATATATTACGTACACATACATGCATGTGTGCAGACAGCATCTGAAGTGTTCATATCTGAGTATAACATGGACCATAACAATCACACATTTGCCCCCCAAACAATATGAACATAACATATGAAGAGTATATGCCAATACACTATTACAAATATGTTCTATGGACACAGTCACCAACACAACTGCAATGACTGCAAATATCCATGACAGAAATACACAGACAGCTTTCATTTAGCAAAATGTTATTACATTCCAATGTATTGCCAAAAGGATTCAAGGACTAACAGTACCTGCATGCTATACAGGAAACATTTAACAGTGCCTTAATGAATCAGCCTGCAATTACCATAGTATTAGTCCACTAAGGGATAGATGTTCACATAGGGAAAGAACACCCACACACATATAGAAGTTGTATAAAAGGGGTTCCTACATGCCTGCATCTGTTATTGTACACCCACCAACATCTCCCCCACACCCAAAATAATTACATCAATACATACTGTCATACCATAACCAATTATTCATCTACTGTACAACATCTGCTGAAACCTTAACATACCTGGACAGAGACACACTAACATGGCCCTATATGAAACAGTTGCTGTTATACAATTGAACAGCCACTGATACTACAGGGTTTGTATGAACTAATCCTGTTTCGGAGGGTTGAAAGGTTCATAGACCAGGAAGTGTTACTGAGTACTGATTATCAGCACAGTATGATACACATTAACACCAAACTAAAGATGTCTGGTAAGCACACTGTAAACCCCTTAACATTATATGCATAGCTATGCAGTCTTGAGCTGAACAAACATCCTGGCCAAACTGAAACATATGCAGAAGTATTAGGTACAGACAAACCCTGCACAAGTAGTAATATTCAGAAATATAGCAGCAGTACTCACATTTAGACCAAATCCTCTAGGCATTACACACAGTATATTACTGTTTGTCTCCATACAGCTGTTGTAATAGATTTCAAACAACACTTCCAGGCTGTATTCCTCACAAGTAAGGCAAAGGGACAATGTCCAAGTGGAGTACTCAGTTATACTCCACTGTCGCCATGGTATTGACTAAGGCAGTAGCAGCACAGCTGATGTGCATGTAATTAGCTACTTAGGAACACCAATTGGTTATTGGGATAGCACATATTACTGATCTGTAACTATAAAAGGTTGCCTTGTCACACATTCAAACCATCTGTATCTACCTGTAGAACAGTACAAAACACTGAAAGACAAACCAAAAATGTGTAGTATACTAGTCAATAACACCTCCAATTACTAAGAAGGTATGTATAACATGTAGTATGTCTGTGTATGTAGTACCTGTTCTGTAAGAATTACAGTGTAATCAATGCATATAGTCGAAATAGCTATATTGTAGCAATGTATTGTTGAGCAGTAGTAATGCTTGTAGTATTCTATGTGTGTACTGCTGTAGGTCACAAGGCAAACTCCTCATACACCAGAAGGGATTATATGGGCTTGGAACTCACCAATTCACTTCCAGCCACTGTCAGTGTCAGGGTTGGTCCAACAAGTATGTGCTATAACAGGGGATAGTATATGTCGATATATTGTAACTGTAGACATATGTATGGGTGTATAAATAAAATGAACATGTCAAAGGTGGGCTTACTGTGCAAATATGGTTTGCATTGTGGGATATTATGCCAATAACTGTGTAATGTACAGTATTTTAGGCAGATCTGTATTCCATTCTACGTAGCATTTCTGTAATGTTATGCAAACAGTAGTTATGACTATTGGCAATTACAATACTTAATAACAGGATACATATCACTTATATTCATCTGACAGTTTAGCAGCATGATAGCAAAGATAATTTATAAAGAGCTAGGTAACTATCCATGCACATAACACATTTAATATCCACCTCTCTAGTATTGTTTGCAAGCAATAACAGCTGTGCATATGTACATTTTATGCAAATGTGTAGTGACCCTTGTTACAGGGCAGGGCCAAATGGCTATGTCCACACCTACATAGAGTGGATATTGAGAGTAGAGACACACTGGTTGAACTACCAGGTTTGTGTAGCCTAACCTCTCATTGCCAACCTAACAGCCGCTTGCACATACTGTATGTAAGGTAGTGCACATTACTGGTAATGAAACAGGTTGCATATCATCATCTCTAACTCCATTGTAACATCTGCAGTAGGAGTGTAAGATGTAGGAAACTGCTGTCCATGTATAATAGCTGCTTCATAGGTGATGGCTTACACTATCTGACTATATCCTGATCATGTTGATAGTGGCATCGGAGTATATTGATACATGACTCTTTTTGGGTAGTGGGTGTCTGTGCACAACAGAGTTCATGGTCCTGGTGGATATGTGAGTATATACCCAGAAAAGGAAACAGACCCGTAGACACTTGCATCATCTGTAATCAACTATCAGGATGCGATGTGCTCCTCAGAGGAGGATTGCTGCTAAAGGTAGCTACGTTTCCGTAATAGCCAGTGTTGTCACGTCCATAACACAAATATGTACATGTAAGCATCACTGTCTAAGACATCTTCATAAATAATAAGTAAACTAAATACAGTACTTGGTACTTGTAGTACTGAATGCTCATACAGGCATGTCCACTAGTCAGCTACTGGAGTTTATTAATGTCAACTTTGTGTCTGTGGCCATCCTGGGGGAATGTAATCTCTATGCAATGTGCACTGCCAAACCCCACCTAACACCACACCCCACACATTGTCTGGGATGCAGCTACAGGGGTAAGCCAGAACACAGTAAGGACACCCGCACACACTACCAGAAATCACACACATTATCAGACGCATCTAAGTATCTGGCCAAACAGGTGATTTCCCAAGCTGGAATAGACAGACAACAAAATACACAAACTGTATGACATAGTTTGCATAATTGTGCCACACCTCAGAACACATGGCCGGAAACATGCCCAACAGTACTCATTTGTGAATGCAAACTCTAGCACTATGTTAAACACCAACCTATATGAGGGCATACATACTGTCAGCTGCCTGTCTGCCATGATTAGCCACATACCCATACACTCAGACCACCTTTTGAACTATACACATGGCTCTGGCATATTCCATGTTGTTGTGCAGGACCTGTGATGCAGTAGCCTGGACTGCATGGAAACACATGTAGGAAATGTCAGGTATTGTGGCCCATGCAGGTATGCCCCAAGGCCTGGGTAGCATTCTGCCATTGGCCAGAATGATACTGCAGTACAGGGACAAAAGGATTGTATTCCACAATTGTCTAATGTAGTGGTGCAAGTCAAAGGGTATCCAGTATCTGTCTGCCTGGGATAACATGGTTGAGAGACCATGATGCTTTGCCAGGCAGCGCCTGCACCTGTCACCCCTGGGAATCTGGATACTGCCTAGGGCTCCTGCTTCCCCTATAGTGCCTTCATCATGCACAATTCAAGTGGAGGTCCACTGCTGTTACAGGGACAGCCAAGCAATAAACTGCAGGTCTCGCTACTCAATGATACATGTCAGAAACACTATATGGACTCACATATGACAATCCCTAACATGGAGAACATATCTGTGCAGTGGCTGAGACATGTTTCAATGCTCCAGAGAGCACACCTGCATTACCATGTTATAACACATACCTCACCTCTTGCCCATTATCCTTTATTGGAATACAAGGGCTGCAGGTGTGTCCATATTCCTGAAGGATATGTACACCCCCATGCTAGTTGCACTTGCATAACTTTAGATGCATTATGCTGAGCAACTACCTTTGTCACAAAGTGGAATTCAAATTGCACCTTGCTACAGATCCCCCACCATACCACAAATTTCCCAACTGCCATAATGTGCTGTAATGGGGAAGATTAGGTTTGAGACAGAAAACCATAATAATGGCTACTCTCAACTATTCCATTATGAACTGGGAAGACTCCTCATGTACCAACACCTGTGCTCAATGCATGTTGGATTCCAGCAACACCGATGACCTGGATCACAATAGTCATACAAACAGGGCTAATAGTATACTACACATAGTCAGTCTCCAAAGCCAAGGTTATGCTTCTTAAGAGCAAAGTGGTGACTGTCATGGCACCCATGCAGATGGACAGGGTCCTCATCCCATACCTCCTCGACAACCATTTAACACTCTTCATCCATCTGCCACAGGATGCACAGCTGCAGGATGCCCTGTGGGAGGAACTCCGCAGGAGGGTAAATGATGTTGGCAGTCACAATCGCACCTATCAGCAGGTGCGCCGACACTGCACTGACCTCATAAGATGGGCGAAACACCATGCTAATGAAATCACCAGGGAACAAGGTGCAACAGGTGGGGTGCCACTGGCCAATCTGGGGACACCTGCAGACCTCCATCCACAAGCTTTAGCTGGTATTGTGGAGGTGGGTGTCTCAACCACCAAGCCTGGAGTTGCCTGGTAAGTCAGTACTGCACATATAACACAACTATATTTCACATAGTTACATGTGTCACTGTACAATATGTAATGTAACATCATATGCAAGACATGTATGCACACATGCCACATACTATAGTCTGCTACTCTATTAATGCACAGATGGGCATGCTCCATAGTATAGTGTATTGTACTGGCCTATGTGCTAACATGGGCATTGCACCCTGTAGCTATCACACAGGTGTGGATAATGATCTTACTGCTGTAACACTCCTGTTTAGGTATCTCTGTTTTTTTTGCAATGACAGCAGCCTTTGTCAGGTGAGATTGTTATTATTTACCAGGCTTGATAATGCACAGATCATATTAATTGCATGCTATCTGCCATAACACACATACACATAATGTATGATGGTTCTGTTAATAGACACTGGTCAGACCTGCAATGCATCACAGTGGTTACCCATGTGAACCAACTGAAGACTATATGAAAAAACTACATTAAATCTTCCAAACTGTCATTGCCAGATGTGTGGACAACTGTGAATACAATGGTGGAGGTGTGGTTCACTGTAGAGACAGGTACTACAGATCAGCATTACACATGTTGGGAATACAAACAGTACTGTACAGAGAGCATATGTGTGCACACACTCTAAATGTGTTGGAGCTGGAGTATGACCGGCCCACAGGATACACCCTTGTGGAGTATACCACTGCTATGAATGTCACACAATGTCATGTGCTATCTGGCATGTCCATGACATGTAGTCGGCTGACTGAAACACTGCTCAACTATCCTTCAAAACATGATATCTCACATCCCATACATACCACCCTTTGTCTGCATAACCCTGTCCTCAGTGGAGCATATGATATCAATGAGTGTATGTCATATGGGATAACACTGACATGTGAAATAGATGGCCATCACAACCATTGGATAGAACATGTGTACACATGGCCATGGAGGATGGTCAGAGACATGAAGCAACACATACAGTAGAAGTGATGTACATGTGTGTACACCCTGTTGTACATTGGTTTGACACAATACAACTATGGCCTTTGTGTAATGATGATATTGCAGATGTGAAACACTAAACATCATACAGGCCTGTGTACAGCTTGTGCAGGTATAACATGAAACCACCACATAACATGTCTTGAACATCTTGAGTGTGTCACAACATGAAATAATTCACCTCTACAGTATCCTAATACATACATGTGTTGCACAACATACACATACAACCGCATCAGGCCACAGAATCAGTACATTCATCTTGCTGGTGTCAGACATCACTGTCATGCCTGCTCTTCATGTGTGTGAGATACACAGATGGCAGGTGGGACATAGAGTACTGCTAAGTTAGCCATGTGTGGGCATAGTTGCCATGCATCAGTAATATGGCTAAAGATGTGCAGGGGTGTCATCTGTATACCCTTCTGTGACCTGTGTCACACATTCTACATTAGGGTTTAGTGTGTATACACCTCAGTGATGTAGGTCACATTCCACATTAGATATGTATTGTATGTGAACACAGTCATGGCTATGAACTGTGTCAGTAACTCACACTGTATAGCAATATTGAAGCCACATGATGCCCTGCAATGGCTATGCACATCAGCTCAATGTGCTGTATGTCACTGCATATTTGTAGGGCAGACAGACAACATTGTGTCAGCTGATGGCCCATGTTAGTATAATACGTCCCTGCATTGGGACAGCATTACCGTACTGTAGATTGGAAAGGACACCATTGTGTTACACATGTATGCATACCATTCAACATGTCAGCAGAAGACATGTCATACTATATGTGATTGGCAAGGTCATATGCCACACATCAGGCATATGTCTGACGTGGCTGTCCCTACTTTGCAATGGTGACACAGACCAGCACAGGTTTACAGCACACATCAGGCCGGTGTACTGTAAACCTGTGCTGGTCTGTGTCACCAATGCAAAGTAGGGACGGCCATGTCAAACATGTGTATAAAGCCACATGCACAATGTCTGTAGACTCAGCTCAGGGGTAGGCAGAATAATGTTGAACAGACATGCACTGCTTTCAGGGAGATATGCAAGCTAGGGCTCAGCCAAACATAGTATTCAGTTGCCATACCCTTCTGCTCTTGTCCTCACACATAGGGGCAGTGGCCAACACAAAGCGTCAGTGGCAGATGTACAAAGGTCAGCAATGGTCAGTTAAAATGTGGTGTATGTTGCACACATCATGGTGGTGTGGTGCAATGGTGCATAGTGCATGCATTGTGTTGCAGGTATGGGGCATAAGCTACTAACACAAATGGTGCAATACAGGTATTTATGCTAACCACCACTATAATTGTGTAAGGTGTATGCCATCTGCTATACCACATGAATGCTGTTGTGTGCAACTCAGGGATGTATGATAACTACCACTATAATTGTCTAAGCTAAATGCCATCTGCCATATCACCTGCATGTTGGATGCCGTTGGGTGCCATAGCATGTCTGTGTGTCTGTGTTGTATAAATTGTAATGTACAGTTCTTGTCTGCCCCTCACAGGTGTTGATGTAGGTGCATTGCCCTCCTGTGGTCCACCTGATGTTAGTGTCCCCACAGACTCTAGCAGTGATGATGAAATTATGATTGAGGCACAGGCAGGGCTGTCAGGGGCTGAATCAGTGCCATTGGTTGCCATTCCACCTGTATCCCCCACATCCTCGCACACAGTTCCCCTGCCTACACATACCTCATCACCACTGGCCATAGAGGAAGGACAGTTGGCAGGTGGTAGCATAGAACAGGGAAGTGTGGAGACTATGGAAGGTGTGCCTGCACACCACGATCCCAGTCAACTGACTGGTGATGTCCCACACAGGCATGTGCCCAGTGCTGCTCGTAGGAGGACCACTGGCCAACATGCCCCCGCAAGACAAAGCACATCAGCTGGAGTCAACAGATGCATATTTCAGGCTGTAATGGAGGCACAAGCAAGTGCTGAATGGCACAATAAAGAAGATCTGAGGCTTCAGATGTCTGCTCTCTGTTCATTAACTGACAACATCTAGGCAATTGCAAATGCTCACCATCATCTTGCAGATGTATTGGATAGATGACTGGGTAACATGGTGGTAATCTTTGACAGTGGCATGTCAATCCTTGAGTGAGGAATGTCTGTGCTGGAACATCTGGTGGGAGTGAGGCATTGGGCAAGTGGATGTAGGTCAGCTACATTACCTGTTGAAGGTCTACGTGAACATTCGACTGCACATGCCCTCTCCCACGGTGGTGATAGCAGCAGCAGTGCAGCTGGTGCTGTGCAGTCCACACCAGGACACAGTGTGCACGTGTTCCTGGAAGGTCACAACAGGGACACAGTTCCTGTGGACATATGTCATCAGACAGTACCCAATCTAGACCTCTGCCTAGTAATGCCCATGCAACCTCCTGCAGGCGCAGGTCACATGGCCATGGCCGGACATGGGGATCTGTGAAACCTGCCTTGTACAGTCTGCAGCTGTCAATAATACCCCTGTGTAGGCCAGCCACATGCAAGACCTGTGTGCATACATACACACACACACACCAGAAACAAATGTAGGGCACCTCAACACACACATGCATAACAGCCACACACGCCCAATGATATCACAAGCCCTAACCCACACACACACAATGTCATCCAATGGTGCAGCCTAGGCCCCTGGCAAACATTATCACCCTGTGCATATGATGATGCATGTGCTGCATCCCTGACATCCTCAACATCAGTGCAGGGACATGCTCATATGGTCTGATGCACAGATGATGCCTCTGCTGCATCCCTGACATCCTCGCCATTGGTGAAGGGACATGCTCATATGGTCTGATGCACAGACGATGCCTGTGCTACATCCCTGACATCCACACCATCGGTGCAGGGACATGCTCATTAGGTCTGATGCACAGATGATGCCTGTGCTGCATCCCTGACATCCACACCATTGGTGCAGGGAAATTCTCATATGGTCTGATGCACAGATGATGTCTGTGCTGCATCCCTGACATCCTCACCATCCGTGCAGGGACATGCTCATATGGTCTGATGCACAGATGATGCCTGTGCTACATCCCTGTCATCCACACCAGTGGTGCAGGGACATGATCATATGGTCTGATGCACAGATGATGCTTGTGCTGCATCCCTGACATCCACACCAGCGGTGCAGGGACATGCTCATATGGTCTGATGCACAGATGATGCCTGTGCTGCATCCCTGACATGAACACCATCAGTGCAGGGACATGTTCATATGGTCTGATGCAAAGATGATGCTTGTGCTGCATCCCTGTCATCCACACCATCAGAGCAGGGACATGTTCATATGGTCTGTTGCACAGATGTTGCCTGTGCTGCAACCCTGTCATCCACACCATTGGTGCAGGGACATGCTCATATGGTCTGATGCACAGATGATGCCTGTGCTGCATCCCTGACATCTACACCAATGGTGCAGGGACATGCTCATATGGTCTGATACACAGTTGATGCCTGTGCTGCATCCCTGTCTTCCACAACATTGGTACAGGAACATGCTCATATAGTCTGATGCACAGATGATGCCTGTGCTGCATCCCTGACATCCACACCATTGGTGCAGGGACATGCTATTATGGTTTGATGCAGAGATGAAGCCTGTGCTGCATCCTTGACCTACACACAATCGGTGCAGGTACATGCTCATATCATCTGATGCACTGATGATACCTGTGCTGCATCCCTGACATCACCACCATTGGTGCAAGGACATGCTCATAAGGTCTGATGCACAGATGATGCCTCTGCTGCATCACTGACATCCACACCACCTGTGCAGGGACATACTCATATGGTCTGATGCACAGATGATGCCTGTGCTGCATCCCTGACATCCACATCATCAGTGCAGGGACATGCTCATATGGTCTGATGCACAGATGATGCCTGTGCTGCATCCCTGACATCCACACCATTGCTGCAGGGACATGCTGATATGGTCTGATGCAAAGATGATGCCTGTGCTGCATCGCTGACATCCACACCATCGGTGCAGGGACATGCTAATATGGTCTAATGCACAAATGATGCATGTGCTGCATCCCTGACATCCACACCATCGGTGCAGGGACTTGCTCATATGGTTGGATGCACAGATGATGCCTGTGCTGCATACCTGACATCCACACCATCGGTGCAGGCACTTGCTCATATGGTCAGATGCACAGATCACACCTGTGCTGCATCACTGACATCCACACCATCAGTGCAGGGACATGCTTATATGTTCGTATGCACAGATGATGCCTGTGCTGCATCCCTGACATCCACACCATCAGTGCAGGGACATGCTCATATGGTCTGATGCACAGATGATGCCTGTGCTGCATCAATGACATCCACAGCATTGGTGCAGGGACATGCTCATATGGTCTGATGCACAGATGATGCCTGTGCTGCATCCCTGACATCCACACCATTGGTGCAGGGATATGCTCATATGGTCTTATGCACAGATGATGCCTGTGCTGCATCCCTGACATCCACACCATTGGTGCAGAAACATGCTCATATGGTCTGATGCACAGATGATGCCTGCTCTGCATCCCTGACATCCACACCATCGGTGCAGGAACATGCTCATATGGTCTGATGCACAGATGATGCCTGTGCTGCATCCCTGCCACCCACACCATCAGTGCACGGACATGCTCATATTGTCTGATGCACGATGATGCCTGTGCTGCATCCCTGGCAATGTTACAATTGCCTCATGTACACAGACAACCCTCTCCTCCTCCCACAAAACACAAATACATGCGAGAGATGCAACTATACGGCCAAACTGGAGGCTGAGCTCTCTCAACATAGGACTGGCATGACCAGACAGGAGGAGAAGGTAACCACACACACTATAGACCCAGTCTCACATAATACCATCACAACCTCAAATCATACACATAAACACACAAAGACATACTCGGAGGCTCTGATCAAAAATCTACCAAAACAGCAGAGGCCACCAAAGCAGACACCCAAACAACTACCACCTCAGAACACAACACCTGCAACACATAGACCACACAGTCAGAGTGTCAAGCAGTCACAGCCCTTAAGGCCAAACACAATGCCAGACACACTAGTCATTGGTGACTCCATAGTCAGACACACTGACTGGCGTCCGCTCACCAGACTGAGTATGGAGAAGGTCACAGTAAGCTGGCTGTCGGGTGCTAGAATCCGCCACATAACGCATGCACTCAGGTCTCTCAACAGCAGGTACAAGTGACTCAATCATTGTCCACGCTGGTGTTAACCTGAGACCTGAGACCTCCTGGACTACATGAAAAGAGACATAGAGGAGCTCTCTGATTATGTAGCCCAAGCAGGTATGACCCTGACCTTGAGCAGTATCCTACCTTCACCAAGAATGATGCCACAATACAGAGATAAGATGATCAGCTTTAACAATTGGCTTAAACTCTGGTGTCATTCAAAGGGGATCCAATGTCTGTCTGCCTGGGATGACATGCTGGACAAGCCACGCTGCCATGGGATGGCTTGCACTTGTCACCCCTGGGATTCCAGATTTTGGCAAAAGCTCTTGCCACCCCCATAGTGCCTTTTTTAGGCAAGGCTCAATTTCTAAACCTACCACCCTAGAACAAAACAAAGAAAAAAAACTAAGGGTAATGCTGCTCAATGCCAGAAGTCTCAACCTCAAGATGCACGCAC
The DNA here is from genome assembly GCF_019279795.1 of Protopterus annectens. Lineage (NCBI taxonomy): Eukaryota > Metazoa > Chordata > Ceratodontiformes > Protopteridae > Protopterus > Protopterus annectens. The sequence goes on along the minus strand of NC_056732.1, from coordinate 1,893,231,763 downwards.
TCGAGGCCCTTCTCAGTATGGAGAACATCGATGTCTGTGCTGTGACAGAAACCTGGTTCAAGGCTCCTGAGAGCACCCCAGCACTATCAGGTTTTACCTCATATCATGCGTTCCGCCCCAAAACCCGGACAATACCAAGAAAGGAGGAGGGTATCCATATTCATCAAGGACACCCACACCTCAAGATTGGTGGCATCGCACGATGCATCGAAACCATCCAGGTGCAATTAACCATAGGCAAGATTGCTCTGCAATTTGTAGCATGTTACAGGCCACCCTGCAAACTCAGGAACCTCATATGGCCTTCCTGAAAACACTGGAGGGGATAAATGTATCTCCAAACACCATCATACTAGGTGACTTCAACTACCCTAATATAGACTAGGAACACTACTCAAGCCCAAACACTCTAGCCCAAAAGTTCCTGGAATTCATAAACTCAAATGCCATGGAACAACTAGTCACCATCCCCACAAGAGGAGAAAACATACTTGATCTCATCATCACGAACATGGGAGCACAATGTTCAGCGAAGTATACCCCTCACTGGTGAGATCTGATCACAAACTAATCTTGCTGGAGGTCCTCATCCCGCCCCCACCCGAAATGAAAAAGACCACAGTAAAGAACTTCTTGAAAGCTGACTTCACACTTCTAAAGACTAGTGTGGTCTCCTTTAAGGCCCCTGAGCCGGCGGTTAACATTACTCAAACCGCTGAATCACTTACAAATGCCTTCTACCAGCACCTGCAGGGCTGCATGGATCAGGCAATCCCAAGCAAAACAAAGACTCTTTGTACCAAAGGCAAGCGTCCAGTCTGGTGGACCCCAGCCATAAACAAACTCTACAACAAAAGGAAAGCTACTACAAGATAGAGCAAAATCCTTAAAAGGTAAGACACCGCTGATCACTATAAGTAAAAAGCTAAGAGCTCTCATAAAATCATCCAAAGCTAATTTTGAGAAAAAAATAGCTAAGGACTCTAAAGACAACCATAAGGCATTCTTTAGCTATGTCAGAAACCTAGGAGGAAACTCCCAGATATGCTCAGAATTAGTTCAAAATGATGTGAAGATTACTGATCCTACAGACATTGCCAACATACTGGCTGACAGGTTCAGTGCAAACTTCTCCCCCCCCTCCCCCCATAAAGGAGAGATATCTATACCAAATGAATGTAGCCCCCAAACATCTCTAACCCAGGTGAGAACTGCTCTCTCAAGGCAAAGAACACAGCATCCATGGGACCTGATGGTGTCCCCGGCTGTGTGCTCCATGAACTCAACGAGGAATTAAACCCACAGTTAGGACAGCTGTTTAATCTTAGTCTCACCTCGGATATACCCAGGAGTGGCGCACAGCGACTGTGGTCCCACTCCACAAAGGCGGTGCCTCCACCGACCCTGGAAATTACTGTCCCATTAGCTTGACAAGCCTTATCTGCAAAGCCATGGAGAGGATCATAATGGATCTCATAAATAAAGACATAGGGAACTTGCAGACTTTGGATCCAACCCAGTTTGGCTTTGTCAAAGGCAGATCATGCCTTTTAAACTTGGTTGACTTTTTTGAAACAGTCACCAAGGCCATTGACGAGAGAAAGGCAGTCCATACAGCCTACCTAGACCTGGCAAAGGCTTTTGATACAATACCTCACTCGGGTATCATTGAAAAACTCATCAACTTAAATGTAAACCCATACATTACAAGATGGGTTGCAAACTGGCTGAGTGACAGAACCCACAGGGTCAGAGTTGCTGGCGCCATGTCAGACTCAAAGCCTGTCACAAGTGGTGTCCCACAGGGCTCAGTCCTGGGCCCACTCTTGTTTGGCATCTACTTTTCTGAAGTACAAGCAAACACAGGAGGGTTATGGCTGACAAAGTTTGCAGATGACTGCAAACTGGGCGCCGTAGTTGAAAACACATCCAACACAGATATCCTTCAGAAGAGTCTCACAGAAACGGATAACTGGTGCCAGAGCCATGGCCTAAAGTTAAATGCCAAGAAATGCATAGTCATACCCTTCGGAAAATAAGGTTACCCTAGCTACCATATAGGTGGCAATCCCTGAACACAGAAGAAGTTATTAGGGACCTGGGAACCCAGGTTGACAGTAGCCTTTCATTCGACACTCATATTGCTAAATTAGTTAGGAAGACCTTCTACATTGCCCACCTTATCATGAAGGGATTCACATCTAGATCAAGGAAGTCATAGTCTCCCTATACTCATCACTCATCAGACCAATGATCGGTACAATGCCCCATTCGAATGTATCTGACCCGACACTTGCAGCAGCTGGAGAGGCCACAAAAGTTCCTCACCAAAGGATAAAGGGTCTCAAAAATCTGTCTTATGCTGCCCGACTGAAAGAACTCCAGTTATATTCAGTTGCTTACCGCTTGCTCAGAGGTGACCTATGCCTGACATACAAGGCCATGTCAAACCCAGATTTGATGAACATGCTTCATCTCAAAAAATCTAGATCCCTCAGAGCCACAAGGGCGGGAGACTTAAACCTCGACACGGTTATTAATAGGACGTGCTGGAGGGATAGATTCATCACCCAAAGACTCCCTATGCTGTGGAACAAAATCCCGGTTTATGTGAGGCAGAGCACCTCGCTGGCCTTGTTCAAGAGGAATCTTGACCAATGGATGGGAGATCGCAGATACACCCCAGGGGTTACCCCAGTGTCACTGCTTGACAGAGGCACAGCAAACTAATGGGCATAGTTTCTCCAAACTAAAGGGGTGGCGTAAGCCACAAAACTATGGGCTAGGCTTATAAATGCCCTCAGGCAGATAGCCTAGTATGAACCTATGAACCTATGAACCTATGAACCTATCCACACCATCGATGCAGGGACATGCTCATATGGTCTGATGCACAGATGATGCCTGTGCTGCATCCCTGACATCCACACCATCGGTGCAGAGGCATGCTCATGTGGTCAGATGCACAGATGATGCCTCTGCTGCATCCCTGACATCCACACCATCGCTGTAGGGGCATGCTCATATGGTCTGATGCACAGATGATGCCTTTGCTGCAACCTTGACATGCACACCATCGGTGCAGGGACATGCTTATATTGTCTGATGCACAGATGATGCCTGTGCTGCATCCCTCACATCCACGCCATCAGAGCAGGGACTTGCTCATATGGTCTGATGCACAGAAGATGCCGGTACTGCATCCCTGACATCCACACCATTGGTGCAGGGGCATGCTCATATGGTCTGATGCACAGATAATACCTGTGCTGCATCCCTGACATCACCACCATTGGTGCAGGGACATGCTCATATGCTCTGATGCACAGATGATGCCTGCGCTGCATCCCTGTCATCCACACCATCGGTGCAGGGACATGCTCATATGGTCTGATGCACAGATGATGCCTGTGCTGCATCCCTGACATCCACACCATCACTGCAGGGGCATGCTAATATGGTCTGATGCACAGATGATGCCTGTGCTGCATGCATGACATCCACACCATCGGTGTAGGGACATGCTCATATGGTCTGATGCACATATGATGCCTGTGCTGCATCCCTGACATCCACACCATCAGTGCAGGGACATGCTCATATGGTCTGATGCAAAGATGATACCTGTGCTGGATCATTGACATCCACACCATTGGTGCAGGGACATGCTCATATGGTCTAATGCACAAATGATGCCTGTGCTGCATCCCTGACATCGACACCATCGGTGCAGGGACATGCTCATATGGTCAGATGCTCAGATGATGCCTGTGCTGCATCCCTGACATGCACACCATCAGTGCAGGGACATGCTCGAATGGTCTGATGCACAGATGATGCCTGTGTTGCATCCCTGACATCCACACCATCGGTGCAGGGACATGCTCATATAGTCTGAATCACAAATGATGCCTGTGCTGCATCCCTGACATTGACACCATCAGTGCAGGGAAATGCTCATATGGTCAGATGCTCAGATGATGCCTCTGCTGCATACCTGACATGCACACCATCGGTGCAGGGACATGCTAATATTGTCTGATGCACAGATGATGCCTGTGCTGCATCCCTCACATCCACACCATCGGTGCAGGGACATGCTCATATGGTCTGATGCACACATGATGCCTGTACTGCATACCTGACATCCACACCATCGGTGCAGGGACATGCTCATATGGTCCGATGCACAGATGATGCCTACGCTGCATCTCTGACATCCACGCCATTGGTGCAGGGACTTGTTCATATAGTCTTATGCACAGATGAAGCCTGTGCTGCATCCCTGACATCCACACCTTCGGAGCAGGGACATGTTCATAGGTTCATAGGTTCATAGGTTTATACTAGGCTATCTGCCCTAAGGCATTTATAAGCCTAGCCCAAATTTTTGTGGCTTACGCCACAACTTATATGAAAAAATACTGTGCCCATTAGTTTGTTGTGCCTCTGTCCAGCAGTGACACAGAGATGATTCCCGGGGTAAACCTACGATCTCCCATAGAAATAAAAAGTTCAGCATTGGTCTCATAGGTTCATAGGTTCATAGGTTAGTACTAGGCTAAGTGCCCTTGTGAGCCATTGTAAGCCTAGCCAATTATCCCTTGTGAGACTCAAACCCGGCACCTTGTGTTTGTAAGTCAAACACCTTAACCATTAGGCCACCCTCCCCCTCGCATCCCTGACATCCACACCATCAGTGCAGAGACATGCTCATATGGTCAGATGCACAGAAGATGCCTCTGCTGCATCCCTGACATCCACACTATCGGTGTAGGGACATGCTCATATGGTCTGATGCACAGATGATGCCTTTGCTGCATCCCTGACATGCACACCATCGGTGCAGGGACATGCTCATATTGTCTGATGCACAGATGATGCCTGTGCTGCATCCCTCACATCCACACCATTGGTGCAGGGACATGCTCATATGGTCTGATGCACACATGATGCCTGTACTGCATACCTGACATCCACACTATCGGTGCAGGGACATGCTAATATGGTCTGATGCACAGATGATGCCTATGCTGCATCCCTGACATCCATGCCATTGGTGCAGGGACTTGCTCATATGGTCTGTTGCACAGATGAAGCCTGTGCTGCATCCCTGACATCCACACCTTCAGTGCAGGGAAATGCTCATATGGTCTGATGCACAGATGATGTATGTGCTGCATCCCTGATATCCACACCATCGGTGCAGGGACATGCTCGTATGGTCTGATGCACAGATCATGCCTGTGCTGCATCCCTGACATCCACACCATCGGTGCAGGGAAATGCTCAAATCGTCTGATGCACAGATGATGCCTGTGCTGCATACCTGACATCCACACCATCGGTGCAGGGACATGCTCATATGCTCTGATGCACAGATGATGCCTCTGCTGCATCCATGACATGCACACCATCGCTGCAGGGACATGCTCATATGGTCTGATGCAAAGATGATGCTTGTGCTGCATCCCTGTCATCCACACCATCGGTGCAGGGGCATGCTTATATGGTCTGATGCACAGATGATGCCTTTGCTGCATCCCTGGCATCCACACCATCGGTGAAGAGGCATGCTCATGTCGTCAGATGCACAGATGATGCCTCTGCTGCCTCCCTGACATCCACACCATCGGTGCAGGGACATGCTCATATGGTCTGATGTACAGATGATGCCTCTGCTGCATCCCTGACATACACACCATCGCTGCAGGGACATGCTCATATGGTCTGATGCAATGGTGATGCCTGTGCTGCATTGCTGTCATCCACACCATCGGTGCAGGGGCATGCTTATATGGTCTGATGCACAGATGATGCCTTTGCTGCATCCTTGACATGCACACCATCGGTGCAGGGACATGCTTATATTGTCTGATGCACAGATGATGCCTGTGCTGCATCCCTCACATCCACGCCATCGGAGCAGGGACTTGCTCATATGGTCTGATGCACAGATGATGCCGTTACTGCATCCCTGACATCCACACCATTGGTGCAGGGGCATGCTCATATGGTCTGATGCACAGATAATGCCTGTGCTGCATCCCTGACATCACCACCATTGGTGCAGGGACATGCTCTTATGCTCTGATGCACAGATGATACCTGCGCTGCATCCCTGTCATCCACACCATCGGTGCAGGGACATGCACATATGGTCTGATGCACAGATGATGCCTGTGCTGCATCCCTGACATCCACACCATCGCTGCAGGGACATGCTCATATGGTCTGATGCACAGATGATGCCTGTGCTGCATGCATGACATCCACACCATCGGTGCAGGGACATGCTCATATGGTCTGATGCACATATGATGCCTGTGCTGCATCCCTGACATCCACACCATCAGTGCAGGGACATGCTCATATGGTCTGATGCAAAGATGATACCTGTGCTGCATCATTGACATCCAGACCATCGGTGCAAGGCATGCTCATATGGTCTGATGCACAGATGATGCCTGTGCTGCATGCATGACATCCACACCATCGGTGCAGGGACATGCTCATATGGTCTGATGCACATATGATGCCTGTGCTGCATCCCTGACATCGACACCATCGGTGCAGTGACATGCTCCTATGGTCAGATGCTCAGATGATGCCTGTGCTGCATCACTGACATGCACACCATCGGTTCAGGGTCATGCTCGAATGGTCTGATGCACAAATGATGCCTGTGGTGCATCCCTGACATCCACACCATCGGCGCGGGGACATGCCCATATGGTCCAATGCACAGATGATGCCTGTGCTTCATCCCTGACATCTACACCTTCAGTGCAGGGACATGCTCATATGGTCTGATGCACATATAATGCCTGTGCTTCATCCCTGACATCCACACCATCGGTTCTGGGATATGTTCATATGGTCTGATGCACAGATAATGCCTGTGCTGCATCCCTGACATCCACGCCATCAGTGCAGGGACATGCTCATGTGGTCTGATGCACAGATGAGGCCTGTGCTGTATCCCTGTCATCCACGCCATCGGTGCAGGGACATGCTCTTATGTTCTTACGCAAAGATGATGCCTGTGCTGTTCCCTGTCATCCACGCCATCTGTGCAAGGACATTCTCATATGGTCTAAGACACAGATGATGCCTGTTCTGCATCCCTGTCATCCACACCATCGGTGCAGGGACATGCTCATATGGTATGATGCACAGATGATGCCTGTGCTGCATCCTTGTCATCCATACCATCAGTGCAGGGACATGTCCATATAATCTGATGCACAGAAGATGCCTGTGCTGCATCCCTGTCATCCACGCCATCGGTGCAGGGACATGCTCATATGCTCTTATGCAAAGATGATGCCTGTGCTGTTCCCTGTCATCCACGACAATGGTGCAGGGACATTCTCATATGGTCTAATGCACAGATGATGCCTGTGCTGCATCCCTGTCATCCACGCCATTGGTGCACGGACATGCTCATATGGTCTGATTCACAGATGATGCCTGTGCTGCATCCCTATCATCCACGCCATTTGTGCAAGGACATGCTCATATGGTCTAATGCACAGATGATGCTTGTGCTGCATTCATGTTATCCAAGCCATTGGTACAGGGACATGCTCATATGGTCTGCTGCATAGATGATGCCTGTGCTGCATCCCTGTCATCCCCACAATCAGTGCAGGGACATTCTCATATGGTCTGATGCACAGATGGTGCCTGTGCTGCATCCCCGACATCCACCCCATTGGTTTAGGGACATGCTCATATTGTCTGATGCACAGATGATGCCTGTGCTGTATCCCTGCCATCCACACCATCGGTGCAGGGACATGCTCATATGGTCTGATGCACAGATGATGCCTCTGCTGCATCCCTGCCATCAACACCATCGGCGCAGGAACATGCTCATATGGCCTGATGCACAGATGATGTCTGTTCTGTATCCCTGATATACACACCATCGATGCAGGGACATGCTCATATGGTCTATTGCACAGATCATGCCTGTGCTGCATCCCTGACATCCACACCATCGGTGCAGGGACATGCTCATAAGGTCTGATGCACAGATGATGCCTGTGCTGCATACCTGACTTCCACACCATCGCTGCAAGGACATGCTCATATGGTTTGATGCACTGATGATGCCTGTGCTGCATCCCTGACATCCACAACACTGGTGTAGGGACATGATCTTATGGTTTGATGCAGAGATGATGACTGTGCGGCATCCCTGACATCCACACCATTGGTGCAGGGGCATTATCATATGCTCTGATGCACAGATGATGCTTGTGCTGCATCCCTGACATTCACACCTTCGGTGCAGGGGCATTTTCATATGGTCTAATGCACAGACGATGTCTGTGCTGCATCCCTGCCATCCAGACCATCGGTGCAGGAACATGCTCATATGGCCTGATGCACAGATGATGCCTGTGCTGCATTCCTGACATCCACACCATTGGTGCAGGGACATGATCTTATGGTTTGATGCAGAGATGATGACTGTACGGCATCCCTGACATCCACACCATTGGTGCAGGGGCATTATCATATGGTCTGATGCACAGATGATGCCTGTGCTGCATCCCTGCCATCCACACCATCGGTGCAGGGACATGCTCATATGGTCTAATGCACAGACGATGTCTGTGCTGCATCCCTGCCATCCACACCATCGGTGCAGGAACATGCTCATATGGCCTGATGCACAGATGATGCCTGTGCTGCATTCCTGACATCCACAGCATCGGTGCAGGGACATGATCTTATCGTCTAATGCAGAGATGATGACTGTGCAGCATCCCTGACATCCACACAATTGGTGCAGGGGCATTATCATATGGTCTGATGCACAGATGATGCTTGTGCTGCATCCCTGACATTCACGCCTTCGGTGCAGGGGCATTATCATATGGTCTGATGAACAGATGATGCCTGTGCTTCATCCCTGACATCCACACCATCGCTGCAGGGACATACTCATATGGTCTGATGCACAGATTATGCCTGTGCTGCATCCATGACATCCACACCATCGGTGCAGGGACATGCTCATATGGTCTGATGCACAGATTATGCCTGTGCTGCATCCCTGACATCCACACCATCGCTGCAGAGACATACTCATATGGTCTGATGCACAGATGATGCCTGTGGTGCATTCATGACATCCACACCATTGGTGCGGGGACATGCTCATATGGTCCAATGCACAGATGATGCCTGTGTGGCATCCCTGACATCCACACCATTGGTGCAGGGGCATTATCATATGGTCTGATGCACAGATGATGCTTGTGCTGCATCCCTGAAATTCACACCATCGGTGCAGGGGCATTATCATATGGTCTGATGCACAGATTATGCCTGTGCTGCATCCCTGACATCCACACCATCGCTGCAGGGACATACTCATATGGCTAATGCACAGATGATGCCTGTGCTGCATCACTGACATCCACACCATCGGTGCAGGGACATGCTCATATGGTCTGATGCACAGATGATTGCTGTGGTGCATCCCTGACATTACACCATCGGTGCAGGGACATGCTCATATGGTCCAATGCACAGATGATGCAGGTGCTGCATCCCTGACATCCACTCCATCGGTGCACGTACATGCTCATATGGTCTGATGCACAGATGATGCTTGTGCTGCATTCCTGTTATCCACAACATCGGTGCAGGGACATGCTCATATGGTCTGATGCACAGATGATTCCTGCGCTGCTTACCTGTCATCCACACCATCTGTGCAGGGACATGCTCATATGGTCTAATGCACAGATGATGTCTGTGCTGCATCCCTGCCATCCACATCATAGGTGCAGAAACATGCTCATATGGCCTGATGCACAGATGATGCCTGTGCTGCATTCCTGACATCTATACCATTGGTGCAGGGACATGCTCATATGGTTTGATGCACAGATGATGACTGTGCGGCATCCCTGATATCCACACCATTGGTGCAGGGGCATTATCATATGGTCTGATGCACAGATGATGCTTGTGCTGCATCCCTGACATCCACACCATCGCTGCAGGGACATACTCATATGATCTGATGCACAGATGATGCCTGTGCTGTATCCATGACATCCACACCATCGGTGCAGGGACATGCTCATATGGTCTGATGCACAGATTATGCCTGTGCTGCATCCCTGACATCCACACCATCGCTGCAGAGACATACTCATATGGTCTGATGCACAGATGATGCCTGTGGTGCATCCCTGACATCCACACCATCGGTGCGGGGACATGCTCATATGGTCCAATGCACAGATGATGCCTGTGCTTCATCCCAGACATCTACACCTTCAGTGCAGGGACATGCTCATATGGTCTGATGCACATATGATGCCTGTGCTTCATCCCTGACATCCACACCATCAGTTCTGGGATATGTTCATATGGTCTGATGCACAGATAATGCCTGTGCTGCATCCCTGACATCCACGCCATCACTGCAGGGACATGCTCATGTGGTCTGATGCACAGATGAGGCCTGTGCTGCATCCCTGTCATCCACGCCATTGGTGCAGGGACATGCTCATATGGTACGATGCACAGATGATGCCTGTGCTGCATCCCTGTTATCCACGCCATCGGTGCAGGGACATGTTCTTATGTTCTTACGCAAAGATGAAGCCTGTGCTGTTCCCTGTCATCCACGCCATCTGTGCAAGGACATTCTCATATGGTCTAAGACACAGATGATGCCCGTTCTTCATCCCTGCCATCTACGCCATTGGTGCAGGGACATGCTCATATGGTACGATGCACAGATGATGCCTGTGCTCCATCCCTGACATCCACACCATCGCTGCAGGGAGAAACTCATATGGTCTGATGCACAGATGATGCCTGTACTGCAACCCTGACATCCACACCGTCGGTGCAGGGACATGCTCTTATGGTCTGATGCGCAGATGATGCCTGTGCTGCATCCCTGACATTACACCATCGGTGCAGGGACATGCTCATATGGTCCATTGCACAGATGATGCCTTTGCTGCATCCCTGACATCCACACCTTCGGTGCAGAGACATGCTCATATGGCCTGATGCACAGATGATGCCTGTGCTGCATCCCTGTTATCCACGCCATCGGTGAAGGGACATGCTCATATGTTCTTATGCAAAGATGGTGCCTGTGCTGTTCCCATTCATCCACGGCATCAGTGCTGGGACATTCTTATATGGTCTAATACACAGATGATGCCTGTTCTGCATCCCTGTCATCCACACCATTGGTGCAGGGACATGCTCATATGGTATGATGCACAGATGATGCCTGTGCTGCATCCCTGTCATCCATACCATCAGTGCAGGGACCTGTCCATATAATCTGATGCACAGAAGATGCCTGTGCTGCATCCCTGTCATCCACGCCATCGGTGCAGGAACATGCTCATATGGCCTGATGCACAGATGATGCCTGTGCTGCATTCCTGACATCCACACCATCGGTGCAGGAACATGCTCATATGGCCTGATGCAGAGATGATGCATGTGCTGCATTCCTGACATCCACGCCATCGGTGCAGGGACATGCTCATATGCTCTTATGCAAAGATGATGCCTGTGCTGTTCCCTGTCATCCACGACAATGGTGCAGGGACATTCTCATATGGTCTAATTCACAGATGATGCCTGTGCTGCATCCCTGTCATCCACGCCATCGGTGCACAGACATGCTCATATGGTCTGATTCACAGATGATGCCTGTGCTGCATCCCTATCATCCACGCCATTGGTGCAAGGACATGCTTATATGGTCTGATGCACAGATGATGCTTGTGTTGCATCCCTGTCATCCATGCCATTGGTGCAGGGACATGCTCATATGGTGTGATGCACAGATGAGTCCTGTGCTGCTTACCTGTCATCCACACCATCTTTGCAGGGACATGCTCATATGGTCTGATGCACAGATGGTGCCTGTGCTGCATCCCTGACATCCACACCATTGGTTTAGGGACATGCTCATATGGTCTGATGCACAGATGATGCCTGTGCTACATCCCTTCCATCCACTCCATCGGTGCAGGGACATGCTCATATGGTCTGATGCACAGATGATGCCTGTGCTGCATCCCTGCCATCAACACCATCGGCGCAGGAACATGCTCATATGGCCTGATGCACAGATGATGCCTGTTCTGTATCCCTGATATACACACCATCAGTGCAGGGACATGCTCATATGGTCTAATGCACAGATCATGCCTGTGCTGCATCCCTGACATCCACACCATTGGTTTAGGGACATGCTCATATGATCTGATGCACAGATGATGCTTGTGCTGCATGCCTGACATCCACACCATCGGTGCAGGGGCATTATCATATGGTCTGATGCACAGATGATGCCTGTGCTGCATCCCTGACATCCACTCCATCGGTGCAGGGACATGCTCAAATGGTCTGATGTACAGATGATGTCTGTTCTGTATCCCTGATATACACACCATCGGTGCATGGACATGCTCATATGGTCTATTGCACAGATCATGCCTGTGCTGCATCCCTGACATCCACACCATCGGTGCAGGGACATGCTCATAAGGTCTGATGCACAGATGATGCCTGTGCTGCATACCTGACTTCCACACCATTGCTGCAAGGACATGCTCATATGGTTTGATGCACTGATGATGCCTGTGCTGCATCCCTGACATCCACAACACTGGTGTAGGGACATGATCTTATGGTTTGATGCAGAGATGATGACTGTGCGGCCTCCCTGACATCCACACCATTGGTGCAGGGGCATTAACATATGGTTTGATGCACAGATGATACTTGTGCTGCATCCCTGACATTCACACCTTCGGTGCAGGGGCATTTTCATATGGTCTAGAGCACAGATGATGTCTGTGCTGCATCCCTGCCATCCACACCATCAGTGCAGGAACATGCTCATATGGCCTGATGCACAGATGATGCCTGTGCTGCATTCCTGACATCCACACCATCGGTGCAGGGACATGATCTTATGGTTTGATGCAGAGATGATGACTGTACGGCATCCCTGACATCCACACCATTGGTGCAGGGGCATTTTCATATGGTCTGATGCACAGATGATGCCTGTGCTGCATCCCTGCCATCCACACCATCGGTGCAGGGACATGCTCATATGGTCTAATGCACAGACGATGTCTGTGCTGCATCCCTGCCATCCACACCATTGGTGCAGGAACATGCTCATATGGCCTGATGCACAGATGATGCCTGTGCTGCATTCCTGACATCCACACCATCGGTGCAGGGACATGATCTTATGGTTTAATGCAGAGATGATGACTGTGCGGCATCCCTGACATCCACACAATTGGTGCAGGGGCATTATCATATGATCTGATGCACAGATGATGCTTGTGCTGCATCCCTGACATTCACACCTTCGGTGAAGGGGCATTTTCATATGGTCTGATGAACAGATGATGCCTGTGCTTCATCCCTGACATCCACACCATCGCTTGCAGGGACATACTCATATGGTCTGATGCACAGATGATGCCTGTGCTGCATCCATGACATCCACACCATCGGTGCAGGGACATGCTCATATGGTCTGATGCACAGATTATGCCTGTGCTGCATCCCTGACATCCACACCATCACGGCAGGGACATACTCATATGGTCTGATGCACAGATGATGCCTGTGCTGCATCCCTGACATCCACACCATCGGTGCAGGGACATGCTCATATGGTCTGATGCACAGATGATGCCTGTGCTGCATCCCTGACATCCACACCATTGGTGCAGGGACATGCTCATATGGTCCAATGCACAGATGATGCCTGTGCTGCATCCCTGACATCCACACCTTTGGTGCAGGGACATGCTCATATGGTCTGATGCACAGATGATGCCTGTGCTGCATCCCTGACATCCACACCAACGGTGCAGGGATATGTTCATATGGTCTGGTGCACAGATAATGCCTATGCTGCATCCCTGACATCCACGCCATCAGTGCAGGGACATGCTCATATGGTCTGATGCACAGATGATGCCTGTGCTGCATCCCTGTCATCCACACCATCGGTGCAGGGACATGCTCATATGGTCTGATGCACAGATGATGCCTGTGCTGCATCCCTGACATCCACACCATCGGTGCAGGGACATGCTCATATGGTCTGATGCACAGATGATGCCTGTGCTGCATCCCTGACATCCACACCATTGGTGCAGGGACATGCTCATATGGTCTGATGCACAGATGATGCCTGTGCTGCATCCCTGACATCCACACCATCGGTGCAGGGACATGCTCATATGGTCTGATGCACAGATGATGCCTGTGCTGCATCCCTGACATCCACACCATCGGTGCAGGGACATGCTCATATGGTCTGATGCACAGATGATGCCTGTGCTGCATCCCTGACATCCACACCATCGGTGCACGGACATGCTCATATGGTCTGATGCACAGATGTTGCCTGTGCTGCATCCCTGACAGCCACACCATCAGTACAGGGATATGCTCATATGGTCTGATGCACAGATGATGCCTCCGCTGCATCCCTGTCATCCACACCATTGGTGCAGGGACATGCTCATATGGTCTGATGCAAAGATGATGCTTGTGCTGCATCCCTGTCATCCACACCATCAGAGCAGGGACATGTTCATATGGTCTGATGCACAGATGTTACCTGTGCTGCAACCCTGTCATCCACACCATTGGTGCAGGGACATGCTCATATGGTCTGATGCACAGATGATGCCTGTGCTGCATCCCTGACATCCACACCATCGGTGCAGGGACATGCTCATATGGTCTGATGCACAGATAATGCCTGTGCTGCATCCCTGACATCCACACCATCGGTGCAGGGACATGCTCATATGGTCTGATGCACAGATAATACCTGTGCTGCATCCCTGACATCCACACCATCGGTGCAGGGACATGCTCATATGGTCTGATGCACAGATATTGCCTGTGCTGCATCCCTGACATCCACACCATCGGTGCAGGGACATGCTCATATGGTCTGATGCACAGATTATGCCTGTGCTGCATCCCTGACATCCACACCATCGGTGCAGGGACATGCTCATATGGTCTGATGCACAGATTATGCCTGTGCTGCATCCCTGACATCCACACCATCGGTGCAGGGACATGCTTATATGGTCTGATGCACAGATGATGCCTGTGCTGCATCCCTGACATCCACACCATCGGTGCAGGGACATGCTCATATGGTCTGATGCACAGATGATGTCTGTGCTGCATCCCTGACATCCACACCATCAGTGCAGGGACATGTTCATATGGTCTGATGCACAGATGATGCCTGTGCTGCATCCCTGACATCCACACCATCGGTGCAGGGACATGCTCATATGGTCTGATGCACAGATGATGCCTGTGCTGCATCCCTGACATCCACACCATCGGTGCAGGGACATGCTCATATGGTCTGATGCACAGATGATGCCTGTGCTGCATCCCTGACATCCACACCATCGGTGCAGGGACATGCTCATATGGTCTGATGCACAGATGATGCCTGTGCTGCATCCCTGACATCCACACCATCGGTGCAGGGACATGCTCATATGGTCTGATGCACAGATCATGCCTGTGCTGCATCCCTGACATCCACACCATCGGTGCAGGGACATGCTCATATGGTCTGATGCACAGATGATGCCTGTGCTGCATCCCTGACATCCACACCATCGGTGCAGGGTCATGCTCATATAGTCTGATGCACAGAGGATGCATGGGCTGCATCCCTGACATCTACATCATCGGTGTAGGGACATGCTCATAAGGTCTGATGCACAGATGATGCCTGTGCTGCATCCCTGACATCCACACCATCGGTGCAGGGACATGCTCATATGGTCTGATGCACAGATGATGCCTGTGCTGCATCCCTGACATCCACACCATCGTTGCAGGGACATGCTCATATGGTCTGATGCACAGATGATGCCTGTGCTGCATCCCTGACATCCACACCATCGGTGCAGGGACATGCTCATATGGTCTGATGCACAGATGATGCCTGTGCTGCATCCCTGACATCCACACCATCGGTGCAGGGACATGCTCATATGGTCTGATGCACAGATGATGCCTGTGCTGCATCCCTGACATCCACACCATCGGTGCAGGGACATGCTCATATGGTCTGATGCACAGATGATGCCTGTGCTGCATCCCTGACATCCACACCATCGGTGCAGGGACATGCTCATATGGTCTGATGCACAGATGATGCCTGTGCTGCATCCCTGACATCCACACCATCAGTGCACGGACATGCTCATATGGTCTGATGCACAGATGATGCCTGTGCTGCATCCCTGACATCCGCACCATCAGTGCAGGGACATGCTCATATTGTCTTATGCACAGATGATGCCTGTGCTGCATCCCTGACATCCACACCATCGGTGCACGGACATGCTCATATGGTCTGATGCACAGATGTTGCCTGTGCTGCATCCCTGACAGCCACACCATCGGTGCAGGGACATACTCATATGGTCTGATGCACAGATGATGCCTGTGCTGCATCCCTGACATCCACACCATCGGTGCAGGGACATGCTCATATGGTCTGATGTCAGATGATGCCTGTGCTGCATCCTGACATCCACACCATCGGTGCAGGGACATGCTCATATGGTCTGATGCACAGATGATGCCTGTGCTGCATCCCTGACATCCACACCATCGGTGCAGGGACATGCTCATATGGTCTGATGCACAGATGATGCCTGTGCTGCATCCCTGACATCCACACCATCGGTGCAGGGACATGCTCATATGGTCTGATGCACAGATGATGCCTGTGCTGCATCCCTGACATCCACACCATTGCGGCAGGGACATACTCATATGGTCTGATGCACAGATGATGCCTGTGCTGCATCCCTGACATCCACACCATCGGTGCAGGGACATGCTCATATTTTCTTATGCAAAGATGATGCCTGTGCTGTTCCCTGTCATCCACGCCATCAGTGCAGAGACTTCCTCATATGGTCTAATACACAGATGATGCCCTTTTCTGCATCCCTGTTATCCACGGCATCGGTGCAGGGACATGCTCATATGGTATGATGCACAGATGATGCCTGTGCTGCAACTCTGTCATCCACACCATCAGTTGTAGGGACATGTTCATATAGTCTGATGCACAGATGATGGCTGTGCTGCATCCCTGTCATCCACACCATCGGTGCAGGGACATTTTCATTTGGTCTGATGCACAGATGATGCCTGTGATGCATCCCTAAAATCCACACCATCGGAGCAGGGAACTCCTCATATGGTCTGATGCACAGATGATGCCTGTGCTGCATCCCTGACATCCACACCATCGGTGCAGGGACATGCTCATATGGTCTGATGCACAGATGATGCCTGTGCTGCATCCCTGACATCCACACCATCGGTGCAAGGACGTGCTCATATGGTCTGATGCACAGATGATGCCTGTGCTGCATCCCTGACATCCACACCATCAGTGCAGGGACATGCTCATATGGTCTGATGCACAGATGATGCCTGTGCTGCATCCCTGACATCCACACCATCGGTGCAGGGACATGCTCATATGGTCTGATGCACAGATGATGCCTGTGCTGCATCCCTGACATCCACACCATTGGTGCAGGGACATGCTCATATGGTCTGATGCACAGATGATGCCTGTGCTGCATCCCTGACATCCACACCATCGGTGCAATGCCATGCTCATATGGTCTGATGCACAGATGATGCCTGTGCTGCATCCCTGACATCCACACCATCAGTGCAGGGACATGCTCATATGGTCTGATGCACAGATGATGCCTGTGCTGCATCCCTGACATCCACACCATCGGTGCACGGACATGCTCATATGGTCTGATGCACAGATGATGCCTGTGCTGCATCCCTGACATCCACACCATCGGTGCAGGGACATGCTCATATGGTCTGATGCACAGATGATGCCTGTGCTGCATCCCTGACATCCACACCATCGGTGCAGGGACATGCTCATATGGTCTGATGCACAGATGATGCCTGTGCTGCATCCCTGACATCCACACCATCAGTGCAGGGACATGCTCATATGGTCTGATGCACAGATGATGCCTGTGCTGCATCCCTGACATCCACACCATTGGTGCAGGGACATGCTCATATGGTCTGATGCACAGATGATGCCTGTGCTGCATCCCTGACATCCACACCATCAGTGCAGGGACATGCTCATATGGTCTGATGCACAGATGATGCCTGTGCTGCATCCCTGACATCCACACCATCAGTGCAGGGACATGCTCATATGGTCTGATGCACAGATGATGCCTGTGCTGCATCCCTGACATCCACACCATCGGTGCAGGGAGATCCTCATATGGTCTGATGCACAGATGATGCCTGTGCTGCATCCCTGACATCCACACCATTGGTGCAGGGACATGCTCATATGGTCTGATGCACAGATGATGCCTGTGCTGCATCCCTGACATCCACACCATCGGTGCAGGGACATGCTCATATGGTCTGATGCACAGATTATGCCTGTGCTGCATCCCTGACATCCACACCATCGGTGCAGGGACATGCTCATATGGTCTGATGCACAGATGATGCCTGTGCTGCATCCCTGACATCCACACCATCGGTGCAGGGACATGCTCATATGGTCTGATGCACAGATGATGCCTGTGCTGCATCCCTGACATCCACACCATCGGTGCCGGGGCATGCTCATAAGGTCTGTGGCACAGATGATGCCTGTGTTGCATCCCTGACATCCACACCATCGGTGCAGGGACATGCTCATATGGTCTGATGCACAGATGATGCCTGTGCTGCATCCCTGACATCCACACCATCGGTGCAGGGACATGCTCATATGTTCTGATGCACAGATGATGCCTGTGCTGCATCCCTGACATCCACACCATCGGTGCAGGGACATGCTCATATGGTCTGATGCACAGATGATGCCTGTGCTGCATCCCTGACATCCACACCATCAGTGCAGGGACATGCTCATATGGTCTGATGCACAGATGATGCCTGTGCTGCATCCCTGACATCCACACCATCGGTGCAGGGACATGCTCGTATGGTCTGATGCACAGATAATGCCTGTGCTGCATCCCTGACATCCACACCATCGGTGCAGGGACATGCTCATATGGTCTGATGCACAGATGATGCCTGTGCTGCATCCCTGACATCCACACCATCGGTGCAGGGACATGCTCATATGGTCTGATGCACAGATGATGCCTGTGCTGCATCCCTGACATCCACACCATCGGTGCAGGGACATGCTCATATGGTCTGATGCACAGATGATGCGTGTGCTGCATCCCTGACATCCACACCATCGGTGCAGGGACATGCTCATTTGGTCTGATGCACAGATGATGCCTGTGCTGCATCCCTGACATCCACACCATCGGTGCAGGGACATGCTCATATGGTCTGATGCACAGATGATGCCTGTGCTGCATCCCTGACATCCACACCATCGGTGCAGGGACATGCTCATATGGTCTGATGCACAGATGATGCCTGTGCTGCACCCCTGACATCCACACCATCGGTGCAGGGACATGCTCATATGGTCTGATGCACAGATGATGCCTGTGCTGCATCCCTGACATCCACACCATCGGTGCAGGGACATGCTCATATGGTCTGATGCACAGATGATGTCTGTGCTGCATCCCTGACATCCACACCATCAGTGCAGGGACATGCTCATATTGTCTGATGCACAGATGATGCCTGTGCTGCATCACTGACATCCACACCATCGGTGCAGGGACATGCTCATATGGTCTGATGCACAGATGATGCTTGTGCTGCATCCCTGTCATCCACACCATTGGTGCAGGGACATGCTCATATGGTCTGATGCACAGATGATGCCTGTGCTGCATCTCTGACATCCACACCATCGGTGCAGGGTCATGCTCATAAGGTCTGATTCACAGATAATGCCTGTGCTGCATCCGTGTCATCCACGTCATTGGTGCAAGGACATGCTTATATGGTCTGATGCACAGATGATGCTTGTGTTGCATCCCTGTCATCCACACCATCGGTGCAGGGACATGCTCATATGGTCTGATGCACAGATGATGCCTGTGCTGCATCCCTGACATCCACACCATCGGTGCAGGGACATGCTCATATGGTCTGATGCACAGATGATGCCTGTGCTGCATCCCTGACATCCACACCATCGCTGCAGGGACATGCTCATATGGTCTGATGCACAGATGATGCCTGTGCTGCATCCCTGACATCCACACTATCGGTGCACGGACATGCTCATATGGTCTGATGCACAGATGATGCCTGTGCTGCATCCCTGCCATCCACATCATAGGTGCAGGGACATTCTCATATGGTCTGATGCACAGATGATGCCTCTGCTGCATCCCTGACATCCACACCATCGGTGCAGGGACATGCTCATATGGTCTGATGCACAGATGATGCCTGTGCTGCATCCCTGACATCCACACCATCGGTGCAGGGACATGCTCATATGGTCTGATGCACAGATGATGCCTGTGCTGCATCCCTGACATCCACACCATCGGTGCAGGGACATGCTCATATGGTCTGATGCACAGATGATGCCTGTGCTGCATCCCTGACATCCACACCATCGGTGCAGGGACATGCTCATATGGTCTGATGCACAGATGATGCCTGTGCTGCATCCCTGACATCCACACCATCAGTGCAGGGACATGCTCATATGGTCTGATGCACAGATGATGCCTGTGCTGCATCCTGACATCCACACCATCGGAGCAAGGACATGCACATATGGTCTGATGCACAGATGATGCCTGTGCTGCATCCCTGACATCCACACCATCGGTGCAGGGACATGCTCATATGGTCTGATGCACAGATAATGCCTGTGCTGCATGCCTGACATCCACACCATCGGTGCAGGGACATGCTCATATGGTCTGATGCACAGATGATGCCTGTGCTGCATCCCTGAGTTCCACACCATTGGTGCAGGGACATGCTCATATGGTCTGATGCACAGATGATGCCTGTGCTGCATCCCAGACATCCACACTATCGGTGCAGTGACATGCTCATATGGTCTGATGCACAGATGATGCCTGTGCTGCATCCCTGACATCCACACCATCGGTGCAGGGACATGCTCATATGGTCTGATGCACAGATGATGCCTGTGCTGCATCCCTGACATCCACACCATCGGTGCAGGGACATGCTCATATGGTCTGATGCACAGATGATGCCTGTGCTGCATCCCTGACATCCACACCATCGGTGCAGGGACATGCTCATATGGTCTGATGCACAGATGATGCCTGTGCTGCATCCCTGACATCCACACCATCAGTGCAGGGACATGCTCATATGGTCTGATGCACAGATGATGCCTGTGCTGCATCCCTGACATCCACACCATCGGTGCAGGGACATGCTCATATGGTCTGATGCACAGATGATGCCTGTGCTGCATCCCTGACATCCACACCATCGGTGCAGGGACACGCTCATATGGTCTGATGCACAGATGATGCCTGTGCTGCATCCCTGACATCCACACTATCAGTGCAGGGTCATGCTCATATGGTCTTCTGCACAGATGATGCCTGTGCTGCATCCCTGACATCCACACCATCGGTGCAGGGACATGCTCATATGGTCTGATGCACAGATGATGCCTGTGCTGCATCCCTGACATCCACACCATTGGTGCAGGGACATGCTCATATGGTCTGATGCACAGATGATGCCTGTGCTGCATCCCTGACATCCACACCATCGGTGCAGGGACATGCTCATATGGTCTGATGCACAGATGATGCCTGTGCTGCATCCCTGACATCCACACCATTGGTGCAGGGACATGCTCATATGGTCTGATGCACAGATGATGCCTGTGCTGCATCCCTGTCATCCACACCATTGGTGCAGGGACATGCTCATATGGTCTGATGCACAGATGATGCCTGTGCTGCATCCCTGACATCCACACCATCAGTGCAGGGACATGCTCATATGGTCTGATGCACAGATGATGCCTGTGCTGCATCCCTGACATCCACACCATCAGTGCAGGGACATGCTCATATGGTCTGATGCACAGATGATGCCTGTGCTGCATCCCTGACATCCACACCATCGGTGCAGGGACATGCTCGTATGGTCTGATGCACAGATAATGCCTGTGCTGCATCCCTGACATCCACACCATTGGTGCAGGGACATGCTCATATGGTCTGATGCACAGATGATGCCTGTGCTGCATCCCTGACATCCACACCATCAGTGCAGGGACATGCTCATATGGTCTTATGCACAGATGATGCCTGTGCTGCATCCCTGACATCCACACCATCGGTGCACGGACATGCTCATATGGTCTGATGCACAGATGATGCCTGTGCTGCATCCCTGACATCCACACCATCGGTGCAGGGACATGCTCATATGGTCTGATGCACAGATGATGCCTGTGCTGCATCCCTGACATCCACACCATCGGTGCAGAGACATGCTCATATGGTCTGATGCACAGATGATGCCTCTGCTGCATCCCTGTCAACCACACCATCGGTGCAGGGACATGCTCATATGGTCTGATGCACAGATGATGCCTGTGCTGCATCCCTGACATCCACACCATCGGTGCAGGGACATGCTCATATGGTCTGATGCACAGATGATGCCTGTGCTGCATCCCTGACATCCACACCATCGGTGCAGGGACATGCTCATATGGTCTGATGCACAGATGATGCCTGTGCTGCATCCCTGACATCCACACTATCGGTGCACGGACATGCTCATATGGTCTGATGCACAGATGATGCCTGTGCTGCATCCCTGACATCCACACCATTGGTGCAGGGACATGCTCATATGGTCTGATGCACAGATGATGCCTGTGCTGCATCCCTGACATCCACACCATCGCTGCAGGGACATGCTCATATGGTCTGATGCACAGATGATACCTGTGTTGCATCCCTGACATCCACACCATCAGTGCAGGGACATGCTCATATGGTCTGATGCACAGATGATGCCTGTGCTGCATCCCTGACATCCACACCATCGGTGCAGGGACATGCTTATATTGTCTTATGCACAGATGATGCCTGTGCTGCATCCCTGACATCCACACCATCGGTGCAGGGACATGCTCATATGGTCTGATGCACAGATGATGCCTGTGCTGCATCCCTGACATCCACACCATCGGTGCAGGGACATGCTCATATGGTCTGATGCACAGATGATGCCTGTTCTGCATCCCTGGCATCCACATCATAGGTGCAGGGACATGCTCATACGGTCTGGTGCACAGATGATGCCTGTGCTGCATCCCTGACATCCACACCATCGGTGCAGGGACATGCTCATATGGTCTGATGCACAGATGATGCCTGTGCTGCATCCCTGACATCTGCACCATCAGTGCAGGGACATGCTCATATAGTCTTCTGCACAGATGATGCCTGTGCTGCATCCCTGACATCCACACCATCGGTGCACGGACATGCTCATATGGTCTGATGCACAGATGTTGCCTGTGCTGCATCCCTGACATCCACACCATCGGTGCAGGGATATGCTCATATGGTCTGATGCACAGATGATGCCTCTGCTGCATCCCTGTCATCCACACCATTGGTGCAGGGACATGCTCATATGCTCTGATGCACAGATGATGCCTGTGCTGCATCCCTGACATCCACACCATCGGTGCAGGGACATGCTCATATGGTCTGATGCACAGATGATGCCTGTGCTGCATCCCTGACATCCACACCATCGCTGCAGGGACATGCTCATATGGTCTGATGCACAGATGATGCCTGTGTTGCATCCCTGACATCCACACCATCGGTGCAGGGACATGCTCATATGGTCTGATGCACAGATAATGCCTGTGCTGCATGCCTGACATCCACACCATCGGTGCAGGGACATGCTCATATGGTCTGATGCACAGATGATGCCTGTTCTGCATCCCTGGCATCCACATCATAGGTGCAGGGACATGCTCATATGGTCTGATGCACAGATGATGCCTGTGCTGCATCCCTGACATCCACACCATCGGTGCAGGGACATGCTCATATGGTCTGATGCACAGATGATGCCTGTGCTGCATCCCTGACATCCACACCATCGGTGCAGGGACATGCTCATATGGTCTGATGCACAGATGATACCTGTGTTGCATCCCTGACATCCACACCATCGGTGCAGGGACATGCTCATATGGTCTGATGCACAGATGATGCCTGTGCTGCATCCCTGACATCCACACCATCGGTGCAGGGACATGCTCATATGGTCTGATGCACAGATGATGCCTGTGCTGCATCCCTGACATCCACACCATCGGTGCAGGGACATGCTCATATGGTCTGATGCACAGATGATGCCTGTGCTGCATCCCTGACATCCACACCATCGGTGCAGGGACATGCTCATATGGTCTGATGCACAGATGATGCCTGTGCTGCATCCCTGACATCCACACGATCGCTGCAGGGACATGCTCATATGGTCTGATGCACAGATGATGCCTGTGCTGCATCCCTGACATCCACACGATCACTGCAGGGACATGCTCATATGGTCTGATGCACAGATAATACCTGTGTTGCATCCCTGACATCCACACCATCGGTGCAGGGACATGCTCATATGGTCTGATGCACAGATAATGCCTGTGCTGCATGCCTGACATCCACACTATCTGTGCAGGGACATGCTCATATGGTCTGATGCACAGATAATGCCTGTGCTGCATGCCTGACATCCACACCATCGGTGCAGGGACATGCTCATATGGTCTGATGCACAGATAATGCCTGTGCTGCATCCCTGACATCCACACCATCGGTGCAGGGACATGCTCATATGGTCTGATGCACAGATGATGCCTCTGCTGCATCCCTGTCATCCACACCATCAATGCAGGGACATGCTCATATGGTCTGATGCACAGATGATGCCTCTGCTGCATCCCTGACATCCACACCATCGGTGCAGGGACATGCTCATATGGTCTGATGCACAGATAATGCCTGTGCTGCATCCCTGACATCCACACCATCGGTGCAGGGACATGCTCATATGGTCTGATGCACAGATGATGCCTGTGCTGCATCCCTGACATCCACACCATCAGTGCAGGGACATGCTCATATGGTCTGATGCACAGATGATGCCTGTGCTGCATCCCTGACATCCACACCATCGGTGCAGGGACATGCTCATATGGTCTGATGCACAGATGATGCCTGTGCTGCATCCCTGACATCCACACCATCAGTGCAGGGACATGCTCATATGGTCTGATGCACAGATGATGCCTATGCTGCATCCCTGTCATCCACACCATCGGTGCAGGGACAAGCTCATATGGTCTGATGCACAGATGATGCTTGTGCTGCATCCCTGACATCCACACCATCAGTGCAGGAACATGCTCATATGGTCTGATGCACAGATGATGCCTGTGCTGCATCCCTGACATCCACACCATCGGTGCAGGGACATGCTCATATGGTCTGATGCACAGATGATGCCTGTGCTGCATCCCTGACATCCACACCATCGGTGCAGGGACATGCTCATATGGTCTGATGCACAGATGATGCCTGTGCTGCATCCCTGACATCCACACCATCAGTGCAGGGACATGCTCATATGGTCTGATGCACAGATGATGCCTGTGCTGCATCCCTGACATCCACACCATCGGTGCAGGGACATGCTCATATGGTCTGATGCACAGATGATGCCTGTGCTGCATCCCTGACATCCACACCATTGGTGCAGGGACATGCTCATATGGTCTGATGCACAGATGATGCCTGTGCTGCATCCCTGACATCCACACCATCGGTGCAGGGACATGCTCATATGGTCTGATGCACAGATGATGCCTGTGCTGCATCCCTGACATCCACACCATCAGTGCAGGGACATGCTCATATGGTCTGATGCACAGATGATGTCTGTGCTGCATCCCTGACATCCACACCATCAGTGCAGGGACATGCTCATATGGTCTGATGCACAGATGATGCCTGTGCTGCATCCCTGACATCCACACCATCGGTGCAGGGACATGCTTATATGGTCTGATGCACAGATGATGCCTGTGCTGCATCCCTGACAGCCACACCATCAGTGCAGGGACATGCTCATATGGTCTGATGCACAGATGATGTCTGTGCTGCATCCCTGACATCCACACCATCGGTGCAAGGACATGCTCATATGGTCTGATGCACAGATGATGCCTGTGCTGCATCCCTGATATCCACACCATCGGTGCAAGGACATGCTCATATGGTCTGATGCACAGATGATGCCTGTGCTGCATCCTGACATCCACACCATCGGTGCAGGGGCATTATCATATGGTCTGATGCACAGATGATGCATGTGCAGCATCCCTGACATCCACACCATTGGTGCAGGGACATGCTCATATGGTCTGATGCACAGATGATGCCTGTGCTGCATCCCTGACATCCACACCATCGGTGCAGGGACATGCTCATATGGTCTGATGCACAGATGATGCCTGTGCTGCATCCCTGACATCCACACCATCGGTGCAAGGACGTGCTCATATGGTCTGATGCACAGATGATGCCTGTGCTGCATCCCTGACATCCACACCACCGGTGCAGAGAGATGCTCATATGGTCTGATGCACAGATCATGCCTGTGCTTCATCCCTGACATCCACACCATCAGTGCAGGGACATGCTCATATGGTCTAATGCAGAGATGTTGCCTGTGCTGCATCCCTGCCATCCACACCATCAGTGCAGGGACATGCTCATATGGTCTGATGCACAGGTGATGCGTGTGCTGCATCCTGACATCCACACCATCGTTGCAGGGACATGCTCATATTGTCTGATGCACAGATGATGCCTGTGCTGTATCCCCGCCATCCACACCATCGGTGCAGGGACATGCTCATATGGTCTGATGCACAGATGATGCCAGTGCTTCATCCCTGACTTCTACACCATCGGGGCAGGGACATGCTAATATGGTCTGATGCACAGATGATGCCTGTGCTGCATCCCTGACATCCACACCATCGGTGCAGGGTCATGCTCATATGGTCTGATGCACAGATGATGCCTGTGCTACATCCCTGACATCCACACCATCTGTGCAGGAGCATTATCATATGGTCTGATGCACAGATGATGCATGTGCAGCATCCCTGACATCCACACCATTGGTGCAGGGACATGCTCATATGGTCTGATGCACAGATGATGCCTGTGCTGCATCCCTGACATCCACACCATCGGTGCAGGGGCATGCTCATAAGGTCTGAGGCACAGATGATGCCTGTGCTGCATCCCTGACATCCACACCATCGGTGCAAGGACGTGCTCATATGGTCTGATGCACAGATGATGCCTGTGCTGCATCCCTGACATCCACACCATCGGTGCAGGGACATGCTCATATGGTCTGATGCACAGATGATGCCTGTGCTGCATCCCTGACATCCACACCATCGGTGCAGGGACATGCTCATATGGTCTGATGCACAGATGATGCCTGTGCTGCATCCCTGACATCCACACCATCGGTGCAGGGACATGCTCATATGGTCTGATGCACAGATGATGCCTGTGCTGCATCCCTGACATCCACACCATCAGTGCAGGGACATGCTCATATGGTCTGATGCACAGATGATGCCTGTGCTGCATCCCTGACATCCACACCATTGGTGCAGGGACATGCTCATATGGTCTGATGCACAGATGATGCCTGTGCTGCATCCCTGACATCCACACCATCGTTGCAGGGACATGCTCATATGGTCTGATGCACAGATGATGCCTGTGCTGCATCCCTGACATCCACACCATCGGTGCAGGGACATGCTCATATGGTCTGATGCACAGATGATGCCTGTGCTGCATCCCTGACATCCACACCATCGGTGCAGGGACATGCTCATATGGTCTGATGCACAGATGATGCCTGTGCTGCATCCCTGACATCCACACCATCGGTGCAGGGACATGCTCATATGGTCTGATGCACTGATGATGCCTGTGCTGCATCCCTGACATCCACACCATCGGTGCAGGGACATGCTCATATGGTCTGATGCACAGATGATGCCTGTGCTGCATCCCTGACATCCACACCATCGGTGCAGGGACATGCTCATATGGTCTGATGCACAGATGATGCCTGTGCTGCATCCCTGACATCCACACCATCGGTGCAGGGACATGCTCATATGGTCTGATGCACAGATAATGCCTGTGCTGCATCCTGCCATCCACACCATCGGTGCAGGGACATGCTTATATGGTCTGATGCACAGATGATGCCTGTGCTGCATCTCTGACATCCACACCATTGGTGCAGGGACATGCTCATATAGTCTGATGCACAGATGATGCCTGTGCTGCATCCCTGACATCCACACTATCGGTGCAGGGACATGCTCATATGGTCTGATGCACAGATGTCACCTGTGCTGCATCCCTGACATCCACACCATCGGTGCAGGGATATGCTCATATGGTCTGATGCACAGATGATGCCTGTGCTGCATCCCTGACATCCACACCATCGGTGCACGGACATGCTCATATGGTCTGATGCACAGATGTTGCCTGTGCTGCATCCCTGACAGCCACACCATCGGTGCAGGGATATGCTCATATGGTCTGATGCACAGATGATGCCTCTGCTGCATCCCTGTCATCCACACCATTGGTGCAGGGACATGCTCATATGCTCTGATGCACAGATGATGCCTCTGCTGCATCCATGACATGCACACCATCGCAGCAGGGACATGCTTATATGGTCTGATGCAAAGATGATGCTTGTGCTGCATCCCTGTCATCCACACCATCAGAGCAGGGACATGCTCATATGGTCTGATGCACAGATGATGCCTCTGCTGCATCCCTGACATCCATACCATCGGTGCACAGACATGCTCATATGGTCTGATGCACATATGATGCCAGTGCTTCATCCCTGACTTCTACACCATCGGGGCAGGGACATGCTAATATGGTCTGATGCACAGATGATGCCTGTGCTGCATCTCTGACATCCACACCATTGGTGCAGGGACATGCTCATATGGTCTGATGCACAGATGATGCCTGTGCTGCATCCCTGACATCCACACCATCAGTGCAGGGACATGCTCATATGGTCTGATGCACAGATGATGCCTGTGCAGCATCCCTGACATCCACACCATCGGTGCAAGGACATGCTCATATGGTCTGATGCACAGATGATGCCTGTGCTGCATCCCTGACATCCACACCATCGGTGCAGGGACATGCTCATATGGTCTGATGCACAGATGATGCCTGTGCTGCATCCCTGACATCCACACCATCGGTGCAGGGACATGCTCATATGGTCTGATGCACAGATGATGCCTGTGCTGCATCCCTGATATCCACACCATCAGTGCAGGGACATGCTCATATGGTCTGATGCACAGATGATGCCTGTGCTGCATCCCTGACATCCACACCATCGGTGCAGGGACATGCTCATATGGTCTGATGCACAGATGATGCCTGTGCTGCATCCCTGACATCCACACCATCGGTGCAGGGGCATGCTCATATGGTCTGATGCACAGATGATGCCTGTGCTGCATCCCTGACATCCACACCATCGGTGCAGGGACATGCTCATATGGTCTGATGCACAGATGATGCCTGTGCTGCATCCCTGACATCCACACCATCGGTGCAGGGTCATGCTCATTAGGTCTGATGCACAGATGATGCCTGTGCTGCATCCCTGACATCCACACCATCGGTGCAGGGACATGCTCATATGGTCTGATGCACAGATGATGCCTGTGCTGCATCCCTGACATCCACACCATCGGTGCAGGGACATGCTCATATGGTCTGATGCACAGATGATGCCTGTGCTGCATCCCTGTCATCCACACCATCAGTGCAGGGACATGCTCATATGGTCTGATGCACAGATGATGCCAGTGCTTCATCCCTGACTTCTACACCATCGGGGCAGGGACATGCTAATATGGTCTGATGCACAGATGATGCCTGTGCTGCATCTCTGACATCCACCCCATTGGTGCAGGGGCATTATCATATGGTCTGATGCACAGATGATGCCTGTGCTACATCCCTGACATCCACACCATCGGTGCAGGGACATGCTCATATGGTCTGATGCACAGATGATGCCTGTGCTGCATCCCTGACATCCACACCATCGGTGCAGGGACATGCTCATATGGTCTGATGCACAGATGATGCCTGTGCTGCATCCCTGACATCCACACCATTGGTGCAGGGACATGCTCATATGGTCTGATGCACAGATGATGCCTGTGCTGCATCCCTGACATCCACACCATCGGTGCAGGGACATGCTCATATGGTCTGATGCACAGATGATGCCTGTGCTGCATCCCTGACATCCACACCATCAGTGCAGGGACATGCTCATATGGTCTGATGCACAGATGATGCCTGTGCTGCATCCCTGACATCCACACCATTGGTGCAGGGACATGCTCATATGGTCTGATGCACAGATGATGCCTGTGCTGCATCCCTGACATCCACACCATCGGTGCAGGGACATGCTCATATGGTCTGATGCACAGATAATGCCTGTGCTGCATGCCTGACATCCACACCATCGGTGCAGGGACATGCTCATATGGTCTGATGCACAGATGATGCCTGTTCTGCATCCCTGACATCCACACCATCAGTGCAGGGACATGCTCATATGGTCTGATGCACAGATGATGCCTGTGCTGCATCCCTGACATCCACACCATCGGTGCAGGGACATGCTCATATGGTCTGATGCACAGATGATGCCTCTGCTGCATCCCTGACATCCACACCATCAGTGCAGGGACATGCTCATATGGTCTGATGCACAGATAATGCCTGTGCTGCATCCCTGACATCCACACTATCGGTGCAGTGACATGCTCATATGGTCTGATGCACAGATGATGCCTGTGCTGCATCCCTGACATCCACACCATCGGTGCAGGGACATGCTCATATGGTCTGATGCACAGATGATGCCTGTGCTGCATCCCTGACATCCACACCATCAGTGCAGGGACATGCTCATATGGTCTGATGCACAGAAGATGCCTGTGCTGCATCCTTGACATCCACACCATCGGTGCAGGGACATGCTCATATGGTCTGATGCACAGATGATGCCTGTGCTGCATCCCTGACATCCACACCATCAGTGCAGGGACATGCTCATATGGTCTGATGCACAGATGATGCCTGTGCTGCATCCCTGACATCCACACCATCGGTGCAGGGACATGCTCATATGGTCTGATGCACAGATGATGCCTGTGCTGCATCCCTGACATCCACACCATCGGTGCAGGGACATGCTCATATGGTCTGATGCACAGATGATGCCTGTGCTGCATCCCTGTCATCCACACCATTGGTGCAGGGACATGCTCATATGCTCTGATGCACAGATGATGCCTCTGCTGCATCCATGACATGCACACCATCACTGCAGGGACATGCTCATATGGTCTGATGCACAGATGATGCCTGTGCTGCAACCCTGTCATCCACACCATTGGTGCAGGGACATGCTCATATGGTCTGATGCACAGATGATGCCTGTGCTGCATCTCTGACAGCCACACATTCGGTGCAGAGACAAGCTCATATGGTCTGATGCACAGATGATGCCTGTGCTGCATCCCTGACATCCACACGATCACTGCAGGGACATGCTCATATGGTCTGATGCACAGATAATACCTGTGTTGCATCCCTGACATCCACACCATCGGTGCAGGGACATGCTCATATGGTCTGATGCACAGATGATGCCTGTGCTGCATCCCTGACATCCACACCATCGGTGCAGGGACATGCTCATATGGTCTGATGCACAGATAATGCCTGTGCTGCATGCCTGACATCCACACCATCGGTGCAGGGACATGCTCATATGGTCTGATGCACAGATGATGCCTCTGCTGCATCCCTGACATCCACACCATCGGTGCAGGGACATGCTCATATGGTCTGATGCACAGATGATGCCTGTGCTGCATCCCTGACATCCACACCATCGGTGCAGGGACATGCTCATATGGTCTGATGCACAGATGATGCCTGTGCTGCATCTCTGACATCCACCATCGGTGCAAGGACATGCTCATATGGTCTGATGCACAGATGATGCCTGTGCTGCATCCCTGTCATCCACACCATCGGTGCAGGGACATGCTCATATGGTCTGATGCACAGATGATGCCTGTGCTGCATCCCTGACATCCACACCATCGGTGCAGGGACATGCTCATATGGTCTGATGCACAGATGATGCCTGTGCTGCATCCCTGACATCCACACCATCGGTGCAGGGACATGCTCATATGGTCTGATGCACAGATGATGCCTGTGCTGCATCCCTGACATCCACACCATCGGTGCAGGGACATGCTCATATGGTCTGATGCACAGATGATGCCTGTGCTGCATCCCTGACATCCACACCATCGGTGCAGGGACATGCTCATATGGTCTGATGCACAGATGATGCCTGTGCTGCATCCCTGACATCCACACCATCGGTGCAGGGACATGCTCATATGGTCTGATGCACAGATGATGCCTGTGCTGCATCCCTGACATCCACACCATCGGTGCAGGGACATGCTCATATGGTCTGATGCACAGATGATGCCTGTGCTGCATCCCTGACATCCACACCATCAGTGCAGGAACATGCTCATATGGTCTGATGCACAGATGATGCCTGTGCTGCATCCCTGACATACACACCATTGGTGCAGGGACATGCTGATATGGTCTGATGCACAGATGATGCCTGTGCTGCATCCCTGACATCCACACCATCGGTGCAGGGACATGCTCATATGGTCTGATGCACAGATGATGCCTGTGCTGCATCCCTGACATCCACACCATCAGTGCAGGGACATGCTCATATGGTCTGATGCACAGATGATGCCTGTGCTGCATCCCTGACATCCACACCATCGGTGCAGGGACATGCTCATATGGTCTGATGCACAGATGATGCCTGTGCTGCATCCCTGACATCCACACCATCAGTGCAGGGACATGCTCATATGGTCTGATGCACAGATGATGCCTGTGCTGCATCCCTGACATCCACACCATCAGTGCAGGGACATGCTCATATGGTCTGATGCACAGATGATGCCTGTGCTGCATCCCTGACATCCACACCATCGGTGCAGGGACATGCTCATATGGTCTGATGCACAGATGATGCCTGTGCTGCATCCCTGACATCCACATGATCGCTGCAGGGACATGCTCATATGGTCTGATGCACAGATGATGCCTGTGCTGCATCCCTGACATCCACACCATCGGTGCAGGGACATGCTCATATGGTCTGATGCACAGATGATGCCTGTGCTGCATCCCTGACATCCACACCATCAGTGCAGGGACATGCTCATATAGTCTTCTGCACAGATAATGCCTGTGCTGCATCCATGACATCCACACCATCGGTGCACGGACATGCTCATATGGTCTGATGCACAGATGTTGCCTGTGCTGCATCCCTGACATCCACACCATCGGTGCAGGGACATGCTCATATGGTCTGATGCACAGATGATGCCTGTGCTGCATCCCTGACATCCACACCATCGGTGCAGGGACATGCTCATATGGTCTGATGCACAGATGATGCCTGTGCTGCATCCCTGGCATCCACATCATCGGTGCAGGGACATGCTCATATGGTCTGATGCACAGAGGATGCCTGTGCTGCATCCCTGACATCCACACCATCGGTGCAGGGACATGCTCATATGGTCTGATGCACAGATGATGCCTGTGCTGCATCCCTGACATCCACACCATTGGTGCAGGGACATGCTCATATGGTCTGATGCACAGATGATGCCTGTGCTGCATCCCTGACATCCACACCATCGGTGCAGGGACATGCTCATATGGTCTGATGCACAGATGATGCCTGTGCTGCATCCCTGACATCCACACCATCAGTGCAGGGACATGCTCATATGGTCTGATGCACAGATGATGCCTGTGCTGCATCCCTGACATCCACACCATCAGTGCAGGGACATGCTCATATGGTCTGATGCACAGATAATGCCTGTGCTGCATCCCTGACATCCACACCATCGGTGCAGGGACATGCTCATATGGTCTGATGCACAGATGATGCCTGTGCTGCATCCCTGACATCCACACCATCAGTGCAGGGACATGCTCATATGGTCTGATGCACAGATGATGCCTGTGCTGCATCCCTGACATCCACACCATCGGTGCAGGGACATGCTCATATGGTCTGATGCACAGATGATGCCTGTGCTGCATCCCTGACATCCACACCATCGGTGCAGGGACATGCTCATATGGTCTGATGCACAGATGATGCCTCTGCTGCATCCCTGACATCCACACCATCAGTGCAGGGACATGCTCATATGGTCTGATGCACAGATGATGCCTGTGCTGCATCCCTGACATCCACACCATCGGTGCAGGGATATGCTCAAATGGTCTGATGCACAGATGATGCTTGTGCTGCATCCCTGTCATCCACACCATCGGTGCAGGGACATGCTCATATGGTCTGATGCACAGATGATGCCTGTGCTGCATCCCTGACATCCACACCATCGGTGCAGGGTCATGCTCATAAGGTGTGATTCACAGATAATGCCTGTGCTGCATCCCTGACATCCACACCATCGGTGCAGGGACATGCTCATATGGTCTGATGCACAGATGATGCCTGTGCTGCATCCCTGACATCCACACCATCGGTGCAGGGACATGCTCATATGGTCTGATGCACAGATGATGCCTGTGCTGCATCCCTGACATCCACACCATCGGTGCAGGGACATGCTCATATGGTCTGATGCACAGATGATGCCTGTGCTGCATCCCTGACATCCACACCATCGGTGCAGGGACATGCTCATATGGTCTGATGCACAGATGATGCCTGTGCTGCATCCCTGACATCCACACCATCGGTGCAGGGACATGCTCATATGGTCTGATGCACAGATGATGCCTGTGCTGCATCCCTGACATCCACACCATTGGTGCAGGGACATGCTCATATGGTCTGATGCACAGATGATGCCTGTGCTGCATCCCTGACATCCACACCATCGGTGCAGGGACATGCTCATATGGTCCCATGCACAGATGATGCCTGTGCTGCATCCCTGACATCCACACCATCGGTGCAGGGACATGCTCATATGGTCTGATGCACAGATGATGCCTGTGCTGCATCCCTGACATCCACACCATCGGTGCAGGGACATGCTCATATGGTCTGATGCACTGATGATGCCTGTGCTGCATCCCTGACATCCACACCATCTGTGCAGGGACATGCTCATATGGTCTGATGCACAGATAATGCCTGTGCTGTATCCCTGACATCCACACCATCGGTGCAGGGACATGCTCATATGGTCTGATGCACAGATGATGCCTGTGCTGCATCCCTGACATCCACACCATCGGTGCAGGGACATGCTCATATGGTCTGATGCACAGATGATGCCTGTGCTGCATCCCTGACATCCACACCATCGGTGCAGGAACATGCTCATATGGTCTGATGCACAGATGATGCCTGTGCTGCATCCCTGACATCCACACCATCGGTGCAGGGACATGCTCATATGGTCTGATGCACAGATGATGCCTGTGCTGCATCCCTGACATCCACACCATTGGTGCAGGGACATGCTCATATGGTCTGATGCACAGATGATGCCTGTGCTGCATCCCTGACATCCACACCATCGGTGCAGGGACATGCTCATATGGTCTGATGCACAGATGATGCCTGTGCTGCATCCCTGACATCCACACCATCGGTGCAGGGACATGCTCATATGGTCTGATGCACAGATGATGCCTGTGCTGCATCCCTGACATCCACACCATCGGTGCAGGGACATGCTCATATGGTCTGATGCACAGATGATGCCTGTGCTGCATCCCTGACATCCACACCATCGGTGCAGGGACATGCTCATATGGTCTGATGCACAGATGATGCCTGTGCTGCATCCCTGACATCCACACCATCGGTGCAGGGACATGCTCATATGGTCTGATGCACAGATGATGCCTGTGCTGCATCCCTGACATCCACACCATCGGTGCAGGGACATGCTCATATGGTCTGATGCACAGATGATGCCTGTGCTGTATCCCTGACATCCACACCATCGGTGCAAGGACATGCTCATATGGTCTGATGCACAGATGATGCCTGTGCTGCATCCCTGACATCCACACCATCGGTGCAGGGACATGCTCATATGGTCTGATGCACAGATGATGCCTGTGCTGCATCCCTGACATCCACACCATCAGTGCAGGGACATGCTCATATGGTCTGATGCACAGATGATGCCTGTGCTGCATCCCTGACATCCACACCATCAGTGCAGGGACATGCTCATATGGTCTGATGCACAGATGATGCCTGTGCTGCATCCCTGACATCCACACCATTGGTGCAGGGACATGCTCATATGGTCTGATGCACAGATGATGCCTGTGCTGCATCCCTGACATCCACACCATCGGTGCAGGGACATGCTCATATGGTCTGATGCACAGATGATGCCTGTGCTGCATCCCTGACATCCACACCATTGGTGCAGGGACATGCTCATATGGTCTGATGCACAGATGATGCCTGTGCTGCATCCCTGACATCCACACCATCAGTGCAGGGACATGCTCATATGGTCTGATGCACAGATGATGCCTGTGCTGCATCCCTGACATCCACACCATCGGTGCAGGGACATGCTCATATGGTCTGATGCACAGATGATGCCTGTGCTGCATCCCTGACATCCACACCATTGGTGCAGGGACATGCTCATATGGTCTGATGCACAGATGATGTCTGTGCTGCATCCCTGACATCCACACCATTGGTGCAGGGATATGCTCAAATGGTCTGATGCACAGACGATGTGCACAGATGATGCCTGTGCTGCATCACTGACATCCACACCATCGGTGCAGGGACATGCTCATATGGTCTGATGCACAGATGATGCCTGTGCTGCATCTCTGACATCCACACCATCGGTGCAGGGACATGCTCATATGGTCTGATGCACAGATGATGCCTGTGCTGCATCCCTGACATCCACACCATCGGTGCAGGGACATGCTCATATGGTCTGATGCACAGATTATGCCTGTGCTGCATCCCTGACATCCACACCATCGGTGCAGGGACATGCTTATATGGTCTGATGCACAGATGATGCCTGTGCTGCATCCCTGACATCCACACCATCGGTGCAGGGACATGCTCATATGGTCTGATGCACAGATGATGCCTGTGCTGCATCCCTGACATCCACACCATCGGTGCAGGGACATGCTCATATGGTCTGATGCACAGATATTGCCTGTGCTGCATCCTTGACATCCACACTATTGGTGCAGTGACATGCTCATATGGTCTAATGCACAGATGATGCCAGTGCTTCATCCCTGGCATCCACATCATCGGTGCAGGGACATGCTCATATGGTCTGATGCACAGAGGATGCCTGTGCTGCATCCCTGACATCCACACCATCAATGCAGGGACATGCTCATATGGTCTAATGCACAGAAGATGGCTGTACTGCATCCTTGACATCCACACCTTCGGTGCAGGGACATGCTCATATGTTCTGATGCACAGATGATGTCTGTGCTGCATCCCTGACATCCACACCATCGGTGCAGGGACATGCTCAAATGGTCTGATGCACAGATGATGCCTGTGCTGCATCCCTGACATCCACACCATCGGTGCAGGGACATGCTCATATGGTCTGATGCACAGATGATGCCTGTGCTGCATCCCTGACATCCACACCATCGGTGCAGGGACATGCTCATATGGTCTGATGCACAGATAATGCCTGTGCTGCATGCCTGACATCCACACCATCGGTGCAGGGACATGCTCATATGGTCTGATGCACAGATAATGCCTGTGCTGCATCCCTGACATCCACACTATCGGTGCAGTGACATGCTCATATGGTCTGATGCACAGATGATGCCTGTGCTGCATCCCTGACATCCACACTATCGGTGCAGGGACATGCTCATATGCTCTGATGGACAGATGATGCCTGTGCTGCATCCTTGACATCCACACCATCGGTGCAGGAACATGCTCATATTTTCTGATGCACAGATGATGCCTGTGCTGCATCCCTGACATCCACACCATCGGTGCAGGGACATGCTCATATGGTCTGATGCACAGATGATGCCTGTGCTGCATCCCTGACATCCACACCATCAGTGCAGGGACATGCTCATATGGTCTGATGCACAGATGATGCCTGTGCTGCATCCCTGACATCCACACCATTGGTGCAGGGACATGCTCATATGGTCTGATGCACAGATGATGCCTGTGCTGCATCCCTGACATCCACACCATCGGTGCAGGGACATGCTCATATGGTCTGATGCACAGATGATGCCTGTGCTGCATCCCTGACATCCACACCATCGGTGCAGGGACATGCTCATATGGTCTGATGCACAGATGATGCCTGTGCTGCATCCCTGACATCCACACCATCGGTGCAGGGACATGCTCATATGGTCTGATGCACAGATGATGCCTGTGCTGCATCCCTGACATCCACACCATCGGTGCAGGGACATGCTCATATGTTCTGATGCACAGATGATGCCTGTGCTGCATCCCTGACATCCACACCATCGGTGCAGGGATATGCTCAAATGGTCTGATGCACAGATGATGCCTGTGCTGCATCCTTGACATCCACACCATCGGTGCAGGGACATGCTCATATGGTCTGATGCACAGATGATGCCTGTGCTGCATCCCTGACATCCACACCATCGGTGCAGGGACATGCTCATATGTTCTGATGCACAGATGATGTCTGTGCTGCATCCCTGACATCCACACCATCGGTGCAGGGATATGCTCAAATGGTCTGATGCACAGATGATGCTTGTGCTGCATCCCTGACATCCACACCATCGGTGCAGGGACATGCTCATATGGTCTGATGCACAGATGATGCCTGTGCTGCATCCCTGACATCCACACCATCGGTGCAGGGACATGCTCATATGGTCTGATGCACAGATGATGCCTGTGCTGCATCCCTGACATCCACACCATCGGTGCAGGGACATGCTCATATGGTCTGATGCACAGATGATGCCTGTGCTGCATCCCTGACATCCACACCATCGGTGCAGGGACATGCTCATATGGTCTGATGCACAGATGATGCCTGTGCTGCATCCCTGACATCCACACCATCGGTGCAGGGACATGCTCATATGGTCTGTTGCACAGATGATGCCTGTGCTGCATCCCTGACATCCACACCATCGGTGCAGGGACATGCTCATATGGTCTGATGCACAGATGATGCCTGTGCTGCATCCCTGACATCCACACCATCGGTGCAGGGACATGCTCATATGGTCTGATGCACAGATGATGCCTGTGCTGCATCCCTGACATCCACACCATCGGTGCAGGGACATGCTCAAATGGTCTGATGCACAGATGATGCCTGTGCTGCATCCCTGACATCCACACCATCGGTGCAGGGACATGCTCATATGGTCTGATGCACAGATGATGCCTGTGCTGCATCCCTGACATCCACACCATCGGTGCAGGGACATGCTCATATGGTCTGATGCACAGATGATGCCTGTGCTGCATCCCTGTCATCCACACCATCGGTGCAGGGACATGCTCATATGGTCTGATGCACAGATGATGCCTGTGCTGCATCCCTGACATCCACACCATCAGTGCAGGGACATGCTCATATGGTCTGATGCACAGATGATGCCTGTGCTGCATCCCTGACATCCACACCATCGGTGCAGGGACATGCTCATATGGTCTGATGCACAGATGATGCCTGTGCTGCATCCCTGACATCCACACCATCGGTGCAGGGACATGCTCATATGGTCTGATGCACAGATGATGCCTGTGCTGCATCCCTGACATCCACACCATCGGTGCAGGGACATGCTCATATGGTCTGATGCACAGATGATGCCTGTGCTGCATCACTGACATCCACACCATCGGTGCAGGGACATGCTCATATGGTCTGATGCACAGATGATGCCTGTGCTGCATCTCTGACATCCACACCATCGGTGCAGGGTCATGCTCATAAGGTCTGATGCACAGATGATGCCTGTGTTGCATCCCTGTCATCCATGCCATTGGTGCAGGGACATGCTCATATGGTGTGATGCACAGATGATGCCTGTGCTGCATCCCTGTCATCCCCACAATCAGTGCAGGGACATTCTCATATGGTCTGATGCACAGATGGTGCCTGTGCTGCATCCCTGTCATCCACACCATTGGTGCAGGGACATGCTCATATGGTCTGATGCACAGATGATGCCTGTGCTGCATCCCTGACATCCACACCATCGGTGCAGGGACATGCTCATATGGTCTGATGCACAGATGATGCCTCTGCTGCATCCCTGACATCCACACCATCAGTGCAGGGACATGCTCATATGGTCTGATGCACAGATGATGCCTGTGCTGCATCCCTGACATCCACACCATCGGTGCAGGGACATGCTCATATGGTCTGATGCACAGATGATGCCTGTGCTGCATCCCTGACATCCATACCATCGGTGCAGGGACATGCTCATATGGTCTGATGCACAGATGATGCCTGTGCTGCATCCCTGACATCCACACCATCGGTGCAGGGACATGCTCATATGGTCTGATGCACAGATGATGCCTGTGCTGCATCCCTGACATCCACACCATCGGTGCAGGGACATGCTCATATGGTCTGATGCACAGATGATGCCTGTGCTGCATCCCTGACATCCACACCATCGGTGCAGGGACATGCTCATATGGTCTGATGCACAGATGATGCCTGTGCTGCATCCCTGACATCCACACCATTGGTGCAGGGACATGCTCATATGGTCTGATGCACAGATGATGCCTGTGCTGCATCCCTGACATCCACACCATCAGTGCAGGGACATGCTCATATGGTCTGATGCACAGATGATGCCTGTGCTGCATCCCTGACATCCACACCATCGGTGCAGGGACATGCTCATATGGTCTGATGCACAGATGATGCCTGTGCTGCATCCCTGACATCCACACCATCGGTGCAGGGACATGCTCATATGGTCTGATGCACAGATGATGCCTGTGCTGCATCCCTGACATCCACACCATCAGTGCAGGGACATGCTCATATGGTCTGATGCACAGATGATGCTTGTGCTGCATCCCTGTCATCCACACCATCGGTGCAGGGACATGCTCAAATGGTCTGATGCACAGATGATGCCTGTGCTGCATCCCTGACATCCACACCATCGGTGCAGGGACATGCTCATATGGTCTGATGCACAGATGATGCCTGTGCTGCATCCCTGACATCCACACCATCGGTGCAGGGACATGCTCATATGGTCTGATGCACAGATGATGCCTGTGCTGCATCACTGACATCCACACCATCGGTGCAGGGACATGCTCATATGGTCTGATGCACAGATGATGCCTGTGCTGCATCTCTGACATCCACACCATCGGTGCAGGGTCATGCTCATATGGTCTGATGCACAGATGATGCCTGTGCTG
The DNA here is from genome assembly GCF_019279795.1 of Protopterus annectens. NCBI lineage: Eukaryota > Metazoa > Chordata > Ceratodontiformes > Protopteridae > Protopterus > Protopterus annectens. Next base: position 1,893,189,937 of record NC_056732.1, on the reverse strand, counting down.
CATCCCTGACATCCACACCATCGGTGCAGGGACATGCTCATATGGTCTGATGCACAGATGATGCCTGTGCTGCATCCCTGACATCCACACCATCGGTGCAGGGACATGCTCATATGGTCTGATGCACAGATATTGCCTGTGCTGCATCTCTGACATCCACACCATAGGTGCAGGGACATGCTCATATGGTCTGATGCACAGATGATGCCTGTGCTGCATCCCTGACATCCACACCATCGGTGCAGGGACATGCTCATATGGTCTGATGCACAGATAATGCCTGTGCTGCATCCCTGACATCCACACCATTGGTGCAGGGACATGCTCATATGGTCTGATGCACAGATGATGCCTGTGCTGCATCCTTGACATCCACACCATCGGTGCAGGAACATGCTCATATGGTCTGATGCACAGATGATGCCTGTGCTGCATCCCTGACATCCACACCATCGGTGCAGGGACATGCTCATATGGTCTGATGCACAGATGATACCTGTGCTGCATCCTGACATCCAAACCATCGGTGCAGGGACATGCTCATATGGTCTGATGCACAGATGATGCCTGTGCTGCATCCCTGACATCCACACCATCGGTGCAGGGACATGCTCATATGGTCTGATGCACAGATGATGCCTGTGCTGCATACCTGACATCCACACCATCGGTGCAGGGACATGCTCATATGGTCTGATGCACAGATGATGCCTGTGCTGCATCCCTGACATCCACACCATCAGTGCAGGGACATGCTCATATGGTCTGATGCACAGATGATGCCTGTGCTGCATCCCTGACATCCACACCATCGGTGCAGGGACATGCTCATATGGTCTGATGCACAGATGATGCCTGTGCTGCATCCTGACATCCACACCATCGGTGCAGGGACATGCTCATATGGTCTGATGCACAGATGATGCCTGTGCTGCATCCCTGACATCCACACCATCGGTGCAGGGACATGCTCATATGGTCTGATGCACAGATGATGCCTGTGCTGCATCCCTGACATCCACACCATCGGTGCAGGGACATGCTCATATGGTCTGATGCACAGATGATGCCTGTGCTGCATCCCTGACATCCACACCATCGGTGCAGGGACATGCTCATATGGTCTGATGCACAGATGATGCCTGTGCTGCATCCCTGACATCCACACCATCGGTGCAGGGACATGCTCATATGGTCTGATGCACAGATGATGCCTGTGCTGCATCCCTGACATCCACACCATCAGTACAGGGACATGCTCATATAGTCTGATGCACAGATGATGCCTGTGCTGCATCCCTGACATCCACACCATCGGTGCAGGGACATGCTCATATGGTCTGATGCACAGATGATGCCTGTGCTGCATCCCTGACATCCACACCATCGGTGCAGGGACATGCTTATATGGTCTGATGCACAGATGATGCTTGTGCTGCATCCTGACATCCACACCATCGGTGCAGGGACATGCTCATATGGTCTGATGCACAGATGATGCCTGTGCTGCATCCCTGACATCCACACCATCGGTGCAGGGACATGCTCATATGGTCTGATGCACAGATGATGCCTGTGCTGCATCCCTGACATCCACACCATCGGTGCAGGGACATGCTCATATGGTCTGATGCACAGATGATGCCTGTGCTGCATCCCTGACATCCACACCATCGGTGCAGGGACATGCTCATATGGTCTGATGCACAGATGATGCCTGTGCTGCATCCCTGTCATCCACACCATCGGTGCAAGGACATGTTCATATGGTCTGATGCACAGATGATGCCTGTGCTGCATCCCTGACATCCACACCATCGGTGCAGGGACATGTCCATATGGTCTGATGCACAGATGATGCCTCTGCTGCATCCCTGACATCCACACCATCAGTGCAGGGACATGCTCATATGGTCTGATGCACAGATAATGCCTGTGCTGCATCCTTTACAGCCACACCTTCGGTGCAGAGAGAAGCTCATAAGGTCTGATGCACAGATGATGCCTGTGCTGCATCCCTGACATCCACACCATCGCTGCAGGGACATGCTCATATGGTCTGATGCACAGATGATGCCTGTGCTGCATCCCTGGCATCCACATCATCAGTGCAGGGACATGCTCATATGGTCTGATGCACAGAGGATGCCTGTGCTGCATCCCTGACATCCACACCATCAATGCAGGGACATGCCCATATGGTCTGATGCACAGATGATGCCTGTGCTGCATCACTGACATCCACACCATCGGTGCAGGGACATGCTCATATGGTCTGATGCACAGATGATGCCTGTGGTGCATCCCTGACATTACACCATCGGTGCAGGGACATGCTCATATGGTCCAATGCACAGATGATGCCTGTGCTGCATCCCTGACATCCACACCTTCGGTGCAGGGACATGCTCATATGGTCTGATGCACAGATGATGCCTGTGCTGCATCCCTGACATCCACACCATCGGTGCAGGGATATGTCCATATGGTCTGATGCACAGATAATGCCTGTGCTTCATCCCTGAAATCCATGCCATCGGTGCAGGGACATGCTCATATGTGCTTATGCAAAGATGATGCCTGTGCTGTTCCCTGTCATCCACGCATCAGTGCAGGGACATTCTCATATAGTCTAATACACAGATGATACCTGTTCTGCATCCCTGTCATCCACGCCATCGGTGCAGGGACATGCTCATATGGTATGATGCACAGATGATGCCTGTGCTGCAACCCTGTCATCCACACCATCAGTTCCAGGGACATGTTCATATAGTCTGATGCACAGATGCTGCCTGTGCTGCATCCATGTCATCCACACCATCGGTGCAGGGACATGCTCATATGGTCTGATGCACAGATAATGCCTGTGCTGCATCCCTGACATCCACACTATCGGTGCAGTGACATGCCCATATGGTCTGATGCACAGATGATGCCTGTGCTGCATCCCTGGCATCCACATCATCGGTGCAGGGACATGCTCATATGGTCTGATGCAAAGAGGATGCCTGTGCTGCATCCTGACATCCACACCATCAATGCAGGGACATGCCCATATGGTCTGATGCACAGATGATGCCTGTGCTGCATCCCTGACATCCACACCATCGGTGCAGGGATATGTCCATATGGTCTGATGCACAGATAATGCCTGTGCTTCATCCCTGAAATCCACGCCATCGGTGCAGGGACATGCTCATATGTGCTTATGCAAAGATGATGCCTGTGCTGTTCCCTGTCATCCACGCATAGTCTAATACACAGATGATGCCTGTTCTGCATCCCTGACATCCACACCATCGGTGCAGGGACATGCTCATATGGTCTGATGCACAGATAATGCCTGTGCTGCATCCCTGACATCCACACTATCGGTGCAGTGACATGCCCATATGGTCTGATGCACAGATGATGCCTGTGCTGCATCCCTGGCATCCACATCATCGGTGCAGGGACATGCTCATATGGTCTGATGCACAGAGGATGCCTGTGCTGCATCCCTGACATCCACACCATCAATGCAGGGACATGCCCATATGGTCTGATGCACAGATGATGCCTGTGCTGCATCCCTGACATCCACACTATCGGTGCAGTGACATGCTCATATGGTCTGATGCACAGATGATGCTTGTGCTGCATCCCTGACATCCACACCATTGGTGCAGGGACATGCTCATATGGTCCCATGCACAGATGATGCCTGTGCTGCATCCCTGACATCCACACCATAGGTGCAGGGACATGCTCATATGGTCTGATGCACAGATGATGCCTGTGCTGCATCCCTGACATCCACACCATCTGTGCAGGGACATGTTGATATGGTCTGATGCACAGATAATGTCTGTGCTGTATCCCTGACATCCACACTATCGGTGCAGGGACATGCTCATATGCTCTGATGGACAGATGATGCCTGTGCTGCATCCCTGGCATCCACCTCATCGGTGCATTGACATGCTCATATGTTCTGATGCACAGATGATGCCTGTGCTGCATCCCTGACATCCACTACATCGGTGCAGGGACATGCTCATATGGTCTCATGCACAGAAGATACCTGTGCTGCATCCTTGACATCCACACCATCGGTGCAGGGACATGTTCATATGGTCTGATGCACAGATGATGCCTGTGCTGCATCCCTGACATCCACACCATCAGTGCAGGGTCATGCTCATTAGGTCTGATGCACAGTTGATGCCTGTGCTGCATCCCTGACATCCATACCATCGGTGCAGGCTTATGCTCATATGGTCTGATGCACAGATGATGCCTGGGCTGCATCCCTGACATCTAAATCATCGGTGCAGGGACATGCTCATATGGTCTGATGTGCAGATGATGCCTGTGCTGCATCCCTGACTTCCACACCATCGGTGCAGGGACATGCTCATAAGGTCTGATGCACAGATGATGCCTGTGCTGCATACCTGACATCCACACCATCGCTGCAAGGACATGCTCATATGGTCTGATGCACTGATGATGCCTGTGCTGCATCCCTGACATCCACAACACCAGTGTAGGGACATGCTCATATGGTCTGATGCACAGATGATGCCTGTGCTGCATCCCTGCCATCCACACCATCGGTGCAGGGACATGCTCATATGGTCTGATGCACAGATGATGTCTGTGTTGCATCCCTGCCATCCACACCATCTGTGCAGGAACATGCTCATATGGCCTGATGCACAGATGATGCCTGTGCTGCATTCCTGACATCCACACCATCGGGGCAGGGACATGATCATATGGTTTGATGCACAGATGATGACTGTGCGGCATCCCTGACATCCACACCATTGGTGCAGGGGCATTATCATATGGTCTGATGCACAGATGATGCTTGTGCTGCATCCCTGACATTCACACCATCGGTGCAGGGGCATTATCATATGGTCTGATGCACAGATGATGCCTGTGCTGCATCCCTAACATGCACACCATCGCTGCAGGGACATACTCATATGGTCTGATGCACAGATGATGCCTGTGCTGCATCCATGACATCCACACCATCGGTGCAGGGACATGCTCATAAGGTCTGATGCACAGATTATGCCTGTGCTGCATCCCTGACATCCACACCATCGCTGCAGGGGCATACTCATATGTCTGATGCACAGATGATGCCTGTGCTGCATCACTGACATCCACACCATCGGTGCAGGGACATGCTCATATGGTCTGATGCACAGATGATGCCTGTGGTGCATCCCTGACATTACACCATCGGTGCAGGGACATGCTCATATGGTCCAATGCACAGATGATGCCTGTGCTGCATCCCTGACATCCACACCTTCGGTGCAGGGACATGCTCATATGGTCTGATGCACAGATGATGCCTGTGCTGCATCCCTGACATCCACACCATCGGTGCAGGGATATGTCCATATGGTCTGATGCACAGATAATGCCAGTGCTTCATCCCTGAAATCCACGCCATCGGTGCAGGGACATGCTCATATGTTCTTATGCAAAGATGATGCCTGTGCTGTTCCCTGTCATCCACGCATCAGTGCAGGGACATTCTCATATAGTCTAATACACAGATGATGCCTGTTCTGCATCCCTGTCATCCACGCCATCGGTGCAGGGACATGCTCATATGGTATGATGCACAGATGATGCCTGTGCTGCAACCCTGTCATCCACACCATCAGTTCCAGGGACATGTTCATATAGTCTGATCCACAGATGCTGCCTGTGCTGCATCCATGTCATCCACACCATCAGTGCAGGGACATTTTCATTTGGTCTGATGCACAGATGATGCCTGTGATGCATCCCTAAAATCCACACCATCGGTGCAGGGAACTGCTCATATGGTCTGATGCACAGATGATGCCTGTGCTGCAACCCTGAAATCCACACCATCGGTGCAAGGATGTGCTCATATGGTCTGATGCACAGATGATGCCTGTGCTGCATCCCTGACATCCACACCACCGGTGCAGAGAGATGCTCATATGGTCTGATGCACAGATCATGCCTGTGCTTCATCCCTGACATCCACACCATCAGTGCAGGGACATGCTCATATGGTCTAATGCAGAGATTATGCCTGTGCTGCATCCCTGACATCCACATCATCGTTGCAGGGACATGCTCATATGGTCTGATGCACAGATCATGCCTGTGCTGCATCTCTGACATCCACACCATTGGTGCAGGGACATGCTCATATGGTCTGATGCACAGATGATGCCTGTGCTGTATCCCTGACTTCTACACCATCGGTGCAATGACATGATCATATGGTCTGATGCACAGATGATGTCTGTGCTGCATCACTGACATCTGTGCCATTGGTGCAGGGACATGCTCATATGGTCTGATGCACAGATGATGCCTGTGCTGCATCCCTGACATCTGCACCATCAGTGCAGGGACATGCTCATATAGTCTTCTGCACAGATGATGCCTGTGCTGCATCCCTGACATCCACACCATCGGTGCAGGGATATGCTCATATGGTCTGATGCACAGATGATGCCTCTGCTGCATCCTTGACATGCACACCATGGCCTCAATCTCAATGCCAAAAAGTGCATTGTCATCCCCTTTGGTAAAAACACTGTACCCATGAACTACAACATAGGAGTTAGCATACTTAGCACCAAAAGTGTGATAAGAGACCTTGGGACACAAATGGACATTAGTCTCTCCTTTGATAATCACATTGCCACACTAGTCAGGAAATCCTTCTACGTGGCACACCTCATCACAAAAGGTTTCTCATCCAGAAAAAAAGAGGTCATTGTTCCCCTCTACTCATCACTCATTAGACTCATTATAGAGTACAACGCTCCTTTTGGTATGTACCTCACAAGACATCTACAACAACTTTAAAGGCTGAAGAAATACCTCACAAAGAGGATTACTGGCCTCAAACAGATGCCCTAAGCAGACTGTCTCAAAAAACTCCAGCTTTACTCTGTCGCATTGCACCTACTCGGAGGTGATCTCTGCCTAACATACAAAGCTATGTCAAACCGAGAGCTGTTGGGCATGCTCCACTTAAAGAAATCCCAATCCCTCCGAGCTAAATGCTCTAGGGACCTAAGGCTTGTCACCACAATAAACAGAACATGCCAGAGGGATAGATTCCTGTCATAGGTTCATACTAGGCTATCTGCCCAAGGGCATTTACAAGCCTAGCCCATCGTTTTGTGGCTTATGCCACCCCTTTAGTATGGGGAACTATACCCATTATTTTGCTGTGCCTCTGTCGAGCAGTGACACTGAGGTAATCCCTGGGGTATATCTGCGATCTCCCATCCATTGGTCAAGATTTCTCTTGAACAAGGCCAGTGCTCTGCCTCACATGTACGGGATTTTGTTCCACAGCATAGGAGTCTTTGGGTGATGAATCTATCCTCCAGCACGTCCTATTAATAGCCGTGTCAAGGTTTAAGTCTCCGCCCTTGTGGCTCTGATGGATCTAGATTTTTGAGGTGAAGCATATTCATCAAATCTGGGTTTGACATGGCCTTGTATGTTAGGCAAAGGTCACCTCTGAGCAAGCGATAGCGACTGAATAGAGCTGGAGTTCTTTCAGTCGGGCAGCATAGGACATATTTTGAGACCCTTTATCCTTTTGGTGAGGAACTTTGTGGCCTCCAGCTGCTGCAAGTGTCGGGTCAGATACATTCCGATGGGGCATTGTACTCAATCATTGGTCTGATGAGTGATGAGTAAAGAGACTATGACCTCCCTTGATCTAGATGAGAATCCCTTCATGATAAGGTGGGCAATGTAGAAGGTCTTCCTAACTACTTTAGCTACATGGGTGTCGAATGACAGACTACTATCAACCTGGGTCCCCAGGTCCCTGATAACTTCTGTGCTCAGTGGATTGCCACCTATTTGGTAGCTAGGGGTAACCTTGTTTTTCCCGAAGGGTATGACTATGCATTTTTTGGCATTTAACTTTAGGCGTGGCTCTGGCACCAGTTATCCGTTTCTGTGAGACCCTTCTGAAGGATATCTGTGTCAGATGTGTTTTCTACTATGGCGCCCAGTTTGCAGTCATCTGCAAACTTTGTCAGCCATAACCCTCCTGTGTTTGCTTTTACTTCGGAAAAGTAGATGCCAAACAAGAGTGGGCCCAGGACTGAGCCCTGTGGGACACTGCTTGTGACAGGCTTTGAGTCTGACATGGCGCCAGCAACTCTGACCCTGTGGGTTCTGTCACTCAGCCAGTTTGCAACCCATCTTGTGATGTATGGGTTAACATTTAAGCTGATGAGTTTTTCAATGATACCCGAGTGGGGTATTGTATCGAAGGCCTTAGCCAGATCGAGGTAGGCTGTATGGACTGCCTTTCCCTCATCAATGGCTTTGGTGACTGTTTCGAAAAAGTCAACCAAGTTTAAAAGGCATGATCTGCCTTTGACAAAGCCAAACTGGGTTGGATCCAAAGTCTGCAAATTCCCTATGTCTTTATTTATGAGGTCCATTATGATCCTCTCCATGGCTTTGCAGATAAGGCTTGTCAAGCTAATGGGCCGGTAATTTCCAAGGTCGGTGGAGGCACCGCCTTTGTGAAGTGGGACCACCCAGAGGCTTTCTATACTCTGGAATAAACTACCTATCTATAATCAAACAAAGCTCCTCATTAGCACTCTTCAAGAAAAATCTTGATGATTGGATGGGAAACTGGAAATTCACCCTGGGATCACCTCTGTGGCTCTGCTCAACAGTGGCACAGGAAAATAATTTTCTTGGGTGGCAAAAGCCAGGGTACCTTTTTGGCTGGGCTTGGATAGGCCCCAGGGCCGATAGCCTAGTACCTACCTATGAACCTATGAATCTATGAACCTCTGATGATGATGCACATATGTGTGCATAGTGATGATACGCATGTGTGTGTGTGTAATGATGATGATGCAAATGTGTGTGCATAGTGTTGATGATGCGCATGTGTGTGCAATTATGAAGATGCAAATGTGCATGCATAGTGATGATGCGCATGTGTATGTGTGTAATGATGATGTTACATGTGTGTGCATAGTGATGATGATGCGCATATGTGTATGCAATTATGATGATGCACATGTGCATGTATAGTGATAATACGCATGTGTGTCTGTGTCTGTGCAATGATGATACGCATATGTGTGTGTGCATGTGTGTAATGATGATGCATGTGTGCATGCATAGTGATGAGGATGTGTATGTGTGTGTGTGTGTGTGTGTGTGTGTGTGTGTGTGTGTGTGTGTGTGTGTGTGTGTGTGTGCAATGATGATGATATGCATGTATGTGTTTGTTATGATGATGATGATGCACATGTGTGTGCATAGTGATGATGGTGCACATGTGTGTGTGTGTGCGTTTATGTGTGTGTGTGTGTGTGTGTGTGTGTGTGTGTGTGTGTGTGTGTGTGTGTGTGTGTGTAATGATGCACACATGTGTGTGCAATGATGATAATATGCATGTGTGTGTGTTTAATGATAATGATGACCATTTGCGTGCAGAATGATGACGCGCATGTGTGAGTGTG
>NC_056732.1:1893160416-1893167916 GCF_019279795.1 Protopterus annectens | reverse complement strand
CACATGTGTGTGTGCAGTTATGAAGATGCAAATGTGCATGCATAGTGATGATATGCATGTGAGTGTGTAATGATGATGATGCAAATGTGCATGCATAGTGATGATGCTCATGTGTGAGGGTGTAGTGATGATGTTGCTCATGTGTGTGCATAGTGATGATGATGATGATGTGCATTTGTGTTTGTGTGTGTGTGTGTGTGTGTCTGTGTGTGCAATTATGATGATGCACATGTGCATGCATAGTGATGATTCACATGCGTGTGTGTGTGTGCATGTGTGTGTAATTATGATGATATGCATGTATGTGTTTAATGATGATGATACATGTTTGTGTGTGTAATGATGATGATGCACATGTGTGTGCATAATGATGATATGCATGTGTGTGTAATGATATGTGTGTGTGTTTATAATGATGATGATGATAATATGCATGTGTGTGTTTATAATGATGATGCATGTGTGTGCATAGTGATGATGATGTGCATATGTGTGTGCAATGACGATGATGCACATGTGTGTGTAGTGATGATGCACGTGTGTGTTTGTGTCTGTGTGTCTGTGTGTGTGTGTGTGTGTGTGTGTGCGCAATGATTATTATAGACATCTGTGTGTAGTGACGATGATGATGCACATGTGTGTAATGATGCATGTGTGTGTGTGTGTGTGTGTGTGTGTGTGCAATGATGATGATATGCATATGTGTGTGTGATTAATGATAATGATGCACATGTGCGTGCATAGTAATGATCCACATGTGAGTGTGTAATGATGATGCACATGCACATGTGTGTGTGTAGTGATGATGATGATGCGCATGTGTGTGTGTGTATGCAATTATGATGATGCAAATGTGCGTGCACAGTGATGATGCATGTGTGAGTGTGTAATGATGATGTTGCACATTTGTGTGCATAGGTGATGATGCACATGTGGTGTGTGCAATTATAATGATGCAAATGTGCTTGCATAGTGATGATGTGCATGTGTGAGTGTGTAATGATGATGTTGCACATGTGTGTGCATAGTGATGATGATGATGATGCACGTGTGTGTCCATAGGTGATGATGATGATTTGCATATGGTGTGTGCAATTATGATGACAAATAATGCTTGCTGATGATATGCATGTGTGTGTGTGTGTGTGTGTGTAATGATGATGTTGCACATGTGTGTTCAATTATGATGATGCACTTGTGTATGCATAGTGATGCACGTGTGTGTGTGTGCAATCATTATATGTATGTGTGTGTGTGTGTGTGTGTGTGTGTGTGTGTGTGTGTGTGTGTGTGTGTAATGATGATGATGCACAAGTCTGTGATGAGATTAATGATGATATGCATGTGTGTGTTTGTTATGATGATGATGCATGTCTGTGCATAGTGATGATGTGCATGTGGCTGTGTCAATGATGATGCACATGTGTATGTGTGTAATGATGTGCATGTCTGTGCATAATGATGATACACATGTGTGTGTGATGATGATACACATGTACGTGCATAGTGATGATGATGCTTGTCTGTGTGTGTGTGTGTGTGTGTGTATGTGTGTGTGTAATAATGATGATGCACATGTGTGTGTGCAATGATGATATACATGTGTGTGTTTAATGATAATGATGCACATTTGTATGCATAGTGATGATGTGCATGTATGAGTGTGTAATGATGATGATGCACATGTGTGTTGCATAGGGATGATGATGCGCATGTGTGTGTGTGCAATTATGAAGATGCAAATGTGTATGCATAGTGATGATGTGCATGCGAGTGTCTAATGATGATGTTGCGCATGTATGTGCATAATGATGATGCACATGTGTGTGTGTGCAATTATGAAGATGCAAATGTGTAATCATAGTGATGATGTGCATGAGAGTGTGTAATGATGATGATGCAAATGTGCATGCATAGTGATGATGCGCATGTGTGAGCGTGTAATGATGATGTTGCTCGTGTGTGCATAGTGATAATGTTGATGTGCATGTATGTGTGTGTGTGTGTGTGTGTGTGTGTGTGTGTGTGTGTGTGTGCCATGTGCATGCATAGTGATGATTCACATGTGTGTGTATGTGTGTGTTAGTGTGTGTGTTTTTGTGCAATGGTGATGATAAGCATGGTGTGTTTGTGTGTGTGTGTGTGCAATGATGATACATATGTGTATGTGAGTGTGTGCACATGTGCATGCATAGTGGTGAGATATGCATGTGTGTGTATGTGTGTGTGCAATGATGATATGCAGGTGTGTGTTTGTTATGATGATGATGCACACGTGTGCATAGTGATGATGTGCATGTGGCTGTGTGCAATGATGATGCACATGTGTATGTGTTTAATGATGTGCATGTTTGTGCATAATGATGATGCACATGTTTGTATGTAATGATGATACACATGTACGTGCATAGTGATGATGATGCTTGTGTGTGTGTGTGTGTGTGTGTGTGTGTGTGTGTGTGTATGTGTGTGTGTGTGTGTAAAATAATGATGATGCACACGTGTGTGTGCAATGATGATATGCATGTGTGTGTTTAATGATAATGACGCACATTTGCATGCATAATGATGATGCGTGTGTATGAGTGTGTAATGGTGATGATGCACATGTGTGTGCATAGGGATCATGATGCGCATGTGTGTGTGCAATTATGAAGATGCAAATGTGCATGCATAGTGATGATGTGCATGTGAGTGTGTAATGATGGTGTTGCACATGTGTGCACATAGTGATGATGCACATGTGTGTGTGCAGTCATGAAGATGCAAATGTGCATGCATAGTGATGATGTGCATGTGAGTGTGTAATGATGATGATGCAAATGTGCATGCATAGTGATGATGCTCATGTGTGAGGGTGTAGTGATGATGTTGCTCATGTGTGTGCATAGTGATGATGATGATGTGCATTTGTGTGTGTGTGTATGTGTCTGTGTGTGCAATTATGATGCACATGTGCATGCATAGTGATGATTCAAATGCGTGTGTGTGTTTGTGTGTGTGTGTTTGTGTGCAATGGTGATGATGATACACATGGTGTGTGAGTGTGTGTGTGTGTGTGTGTGTGTGTGTGTGTGTGTGTAATTATGATGATATGTATGTGTGTGTTTAATGACGATAATACATGTTTGTGTGTGTAATGATGATGACGCACATGTGTGTGCATAATGATGATATGCATGTGTGTGTAATGATGATATGTGTGTGTGTTTATAATGATGATGATGATAATATGCATGTGTGTGTTTATAATGATGATGCATGTGTGTGCATAGTGACGATGATGTGCATGTGTGTGTGCAATGATGATGATGATGCACATGTGTGTGTAGTGATGATGCACGTGTGTGTTTGTGTCTGTGTGTCTGTGTGTGTGTGTGTGTGTGTGTGTGTGTGTGTGTGTGCAATGATTATTATAGACATCTGTGTGTAGTGATGATGATGATGCACATGTGTGTAATGATGCACGTGTGTGTGTGTGTGTGTGTGTGTGTGTGTGTGTGTGTGTGTGTGTGTGTGCAATGATGATGATATGCATATGTGTGTGTGATTAATGATAATGATGCACATGTGAGTGTGTAATGATGATGCACATGCACATGTGTGTGTAGTGATGATGATGATGCGCATGTGTGTGTGTGTGTGTGTGTGTGTGCAATTATGATGATGCAAATGTGTGTGCACAGTGATGATGCATGTGTGAGTGTGTAATGATGATGTTGCACATTTGTGTGCATAGGTGATGATGATGCACATGTGGTGTGTGCAATTATAATGATGCAAATGTGCTTGCATAGTGATGATGTGCATGTGTGAGTGTGTAATGATGATGTTGCACATGTGTGTGCATAGTGATGATGATGATGATGCACGTGTGTGTGCAATTATGATGATGCAAATGTGCGAGCATAGCGATGATGCGCATGTGTGAATGTGTAATGATGATGTTGCACATGTGTGTCCATAGGTGATGATGATTATTTGCATATGGTGTGTGCAATTATGATGACACAAATGTGCTTGCATAGTGATGACATGCATGTGTGTCTGTGTGTGTGTAATGATGATGTTGCACATGTGTGTTTATTAGTGATGATTATGATGATGCGCATATGTGTGTGCAATTATGATGATGCATATGTGCATGCATAGTGATGATGTACATGTGTGAGTGTGGAATGATGATGTTGCACATGTGTGTTCAATTATGATGCACTTGTGCATGCATAGTGATGGTGATGCACATGTGTGTGTGTGTGTGCAATGATGATATGTATGTGTGTGTGTGTAATGATGATGTTGCACATGTGTGTTTATTAGTGATGATTATGATGATGTGCATATGTGTGTGCAATTATGATGATGCAAATGTGCGTGCACAGTGATGATGCATGTGTGAGTGTGTAATGATGATGTTGCACATTTGTGTGCATAGGTGATGATGATGCACATGTGGTGTGTGCAATTATAATGATGCAAATGTGCTTGCATAGTGATGATGTGCATGTGTGAGTGTGTAATGATGATGTTGCACATGTGTGTGCATAGTGATGATGATGATGATGATGCACATGTGTGTCCATAGGTGATGATGATGATTTGCATATGGTGTGTGCAATTATGACACAAATGTGCTTGCATAGTGATGATATGCATGTGTGTGTGTGTGTGTGTGTGTAATGATGATGTTGCACATGTGTGTTTATTAGTGATGATTATGATGATGTGCATATGTGTGTGCAATTATGATGATGCAAATGTGCATGCATAGTGATGATGTACATGTGTGAGTGTATAATGATGATGTTGCACATGTGTGTTCAATTATGATGATGCACTTGTGCATGCATAGTGATGGTGATGCACGTGTGTGTGTGTGTGCAATGATGATATGTATGTGTGTGTGTGTGTGTGTGTGTGTGTGTGTAATGATGATGATGCACATGTGCGCGCATAGTGATGAGGATGTGCATGTGTGTGTGTGTGTGTGTGTGTGTGTGTGTGTGTGCAATGATGATATGCATGTGTGTGTTTGTTATGATGATGATGCACATGTCTGCATAGTGATGATGTGCATGTGGCTGTGTGCAATGATGATGCACATGTGTATGTGTGTAATGATGTGCATGTCTGTGCATAATGATGATGCACATGTGCAATGATGATGATACACATCTGTGTGTAGTGATGATGATGCTTGTGTGTGTGTGTGTGTGTGTATGTGTGTGTGTAATAATGAGTGTGTGTGCAATGATGATATACATGTGTGTGTTTAATGATAATGATGCACATTTGCATGCATAGTGATGATGTGCATGTATGAGTGTGTAATGATGATGATGCACATGTGTTTGCATAGGGATGATGATGCGCATGTGTGTGTGTGTGCAATTATGATGATGCAAATGTGCGTGCACAGTGATGATGCATGTGTGAGTGTGTAATGATGATGTTGCACATTTGTGTGCATAGGTGATGATGATGCACATGTGGTGTGTGCAATTATAATGATGCAAATGTGCTTGCATAGTGATGATGTGCATGTGTGAGTGTGTAATGATGATGTTGCACATGTGTGTGCATAGTGATGATGATGATGATAATGTGCGTGCATAGATGATGATTTGCATATGTGTGTGTGTGTAATGATGATGTTGCACATGTGTGTTTATTAGTGATGATTATGATGATGTGCATATGTGGTATGCAATTATGATGATGCAAATGTGCATGCATAGTGATGATATACATGTTTGAGCATGTAATGATGATGTTGCACCTGCGTGTCCAATTATGATGATGCACTTGTGTATGCATAGTGATGATGCATGTGTGTGTGTGTGTGTGTGTGTGTGTGTGTGTGTGTGATGCACATGTCTATAGTGATGAGTGTGTGTGTGTGTGTGTGTGTGTGTGTGTGTGTGTGTGTGTGTGCAATGATGATATGCATATGTGTTTTTATGATGATGATGCACATGTCTGCATAGTGATGATGTGCATGTGGTGTGTGCAATGATGATGATACACATGTACGTGCATAGTGATGATGATGCTTGTCTGTGTGTGTGTGTGTGTGTGTGTGTGTGTGTGTGTGTGTGTGTGCAATGATGATATACATGTGTGTGTTATGATGATGATGCACACATGTGTGCATAGTGATGATGTGCATGTGTGTGTGATGATGATGCACATGTGTTTGCATAGGATGATGATGTGCATGTTTGTGCATAATGATGATGCACATGTGTGTGTGTGCAATGATGATACACATGTACGTGCATAGTGATGATGATGCTTGTCTGTGTGTGTGTGTGTGTGTGTGTATGTGTGTGTGTAATAATGATGATGCACATGTGTGTGTGCAATGATGATATACATGTGTGTTTAATGATAATGACGCACATTTGCATGCATAGTGATGATGTGCATGTATGAGTGTGTAATGATGATGATGCACATGTGTTTGCATAGGGATGATGATGCGCATGTGTGTGTGTGTGCAATTATGATGATGCAAATGTGCGTGCACAGTGATGATGCATGTGTGAGTGTAATGATGATGTTGCACATGTGTGCACATAGTGATGATGCACATGTGTGTGTGCAGTCATGAAGATGCAAATGTGCATGCATAGTGATGATGTGCATGTGAGTGTGTAATGATGATGATGCAAATGTGCATGCATAGTGATGATGATGATGATGATGCATGTGTGTAGGTGATGATGATGATTTGCATATGGTGTGTGCAATTATGACTGCATAGTGATGATATGCATGTTGTGTGTGTGTGTAATGATGATGTTGCACATGTGTGTTTATTAGTGATGATTATGATGATGTGCATATGTGTGCACAATGATGATGCAAATGTGCATGCATAGTGATGATGTACATGTGTGTGTGTAATGATGATGTTGCATGTGTGTTCAATTATGATGATGCACTTGTGCATGCATAGTGATGTGATACACGTGTGTGTGTGTGTGTGCAATGATGATATGTGTGTGTGTGTGTGTGTGTGTAATGATGATGAAACATGTATGCATAGTGATGAGGATGTGCATGTGTGTGTGTGTGTGTGTGTGTGTGTGTGCAATGATGATATACATGTGTGTTTGTTATGATGATGATGCACATGTCTGCATAGTGATGATGTGCATGTGGTGTGTGCAATGATGATGCACATGTGTGTGTAATGATGTGCATGTGTGTGCATAATGATGATGTGTGTGTGTGTGTGTGTGCAATGATGATGATACATCTGTGTGTAGTGATGATGATGCTTGTGTGTGTGTGTGTGTGTGTGTGTGTGTGTGTGTGTGTGTGTGTATGTGTGTGTGTAATAATGATGATGCACATGTGTGTGTGCAATGATGGTATACATGTGTGTGATTAATGATAATGATGCACATGTGCGTGCATAGTAATGATCCACATGTGAGTGTGTAATGATGATGCACATGCACATGTGTGTGTGTAGTGATGATGATGATGCGC